>NC_060140.1:795781242-796084272 GCF_021461385.2 Schistocerca piceifrons
TAATAGAAGAACTGAAGAACATGTTAATAAAAGATTCAGTTTTACCTGTTCTCTCAAAAAGGGGCTTGCCCGGGAGCCAGCCCTGGCACCGCTTCTTTTTAGTATATATACGATTGACATACAACATCAATGAAATTTATCAATTCTGGTGATATGACACTGACAACCAACATCAAACATTGGAGGAAGGAAGTAACCACGTAATACTAATAATGCACAAATACCACGTGAAACGTGCCTCAAATCTAATGTTCAAAAGTCAGAAGTAAGTGCCTTCCATCTTAGATACAAATTGACAAACAAAAAAAAATTATGTTTACCTTGGAGGAGAAAGTGTACGGCATAATACTTGCTCCACATACCCAGGAGTCATTCTGGACAAATTAGTGACGTTAAGCGACATCTCAAAGAAACTGCCCAAAAAACGAAGTCTAGTAACAACATTTTCAGCAAACTAGCTGGAACTTTGTGGGGAGCAAATGGGAAGACATTGAGAAATTCTGTGCAGGGCTTAACGTACTCTGCCGTAGAATACTGCGCTCCGGTGTGGTGTAGGAGCCGTCATACTAACAAAGTCGACGTCCAGCTAAACGAAACAATGAGGATCGTAACAGGCACGCTGAAGCCCACTCCTATTAGTTTGCTTCCGATCCTAGCCAATATTGCACTTCCTGAACTCCGCAGAACGATCATGGCTCAAAAGTGTGCTTGAAAGTAACCAGCCAGGAAAGTTATCACCCCATCCAGAAAACTTTACATCCTCCTCCTCCAAATCGTCTTTGGTCTCGACGTCCTATCTGGAGAGACACCGATCTAGAGGACAACTACGACATTCTTTCCAAATGGACTGAGCATGTTGCCAATAATAAAGAAAATGGGAACTTGAATATTATCTCACAAGCAGCAGACAGAACTCCGGGAATTGATCTGAACCGTCAAATATGGAGTTGTCTGGACCGTTTTAGAGTAAGCATTGGTAGATATGGAGACATGTTGCTGAAATGGGGCAAAGAAAGTTCACCAATGTGCAGTTGTGGTGTATCAAATGAGACAATGGTCCACAACCTAAATGAGTGCCCCTGCAGATAATTCCCAGGTGCCATCATGGAGCTGCAATCCGCTTCTACGGCAGCAGTCGCTTAGCTCTCTGGTCTGGATATAACTATGTAGGTTTAGGTTTTTAACTTATTATATTATTTTTATTTTTTTTACTGCACTTGTCCAGACTAGGTATATTTTATATTCAAAAATGGCTCTGAGCACTATGCGACTCAACTTCTGAGGTCATCAGTCGCCTAGAACTTAGAACTAATTAAACGTAACTAACCTAAGGACATCACACACATCGTGCCCGAGACAGGATTCGAACCTGCGACCGTAGCGGTCGCTCGCTTCCAGACTGTAGAGCCTAGAACCGCTCGGCCACACCGGCCGGCTTTATTCAAATGGGAACGTTTTAGTTGCCTCAGCTGAGTATGTTGTATGTCTATCACTGTTCTTTTTAATTATCCTATGTTTCTTGTAATATTGTAATATTAACATGCACTTTCTTGGTGGTAGTCACTGGTGTTGTGTATGTTTTGTGTATTGCCTTTTTTGTGATTGTCGTACATTATATACTAACATTCTCGAGAAGAGACTCAGCGGTGAGTGATGGGCGAAGGCTGACAACTCGGAAGTTCGCCAAAGACCGAGCAGATCACACGATAGTTGTTTAACATGCGCGCCCCTTAATTCTCAAAGTAAAAGACGAAACAGCTATTAGCTTTTAGATTCATTTCATTTGTTCAGTTACGTTTAAAGTACATTTTGAATCCGTGAATAATGCGACTGCAAAAGGAAATCCACATTGAAGATTCCACGTGAAGTGAGTACGCACGCTATACACTTAGTTTTGCATTTTTTAATACTTATCAGTGTTTGAACCATTGAAGACCCGCTTGTTGCGATATAGAGCACTTAGTGAATTCTCAGTATTCGTCTAATGTTGTCAAGGTGTATCGTAAAATGTTTAGTGTAGCGTTCAGATTACTTTATTCCAAGGCCTATGTGATAGTGGGAGTAACATATCCACCACGAATTGGTGCCGTATATGAATAGAGACGTCTGCTGCTTCCTACTGAAATAAGTGTTCGGTATTGAACGCGTAGCTCCATTACTAATTGTAGCGCGGCAGTACCATATTTAGTCTATGTTGTTGACTTCTTCCTAGATATCACCGTAGTTTGAGGATCGTTCAATAAGTAACGTCCCATATTTATTTTAGAAAGCCATTAATATACATAGACAAACGTCCTTATTGGTGCTTCACATATGATGTTTGTTCTGTGCACCGGAGAAGTTTCGAACCGTTCTCGCAGACGGCAGAGCCATAGTACAGCGTAGAAATGGCGTCTACTTACGACTCACGTTACAATGAGTGTGCTGTTACTGAATTTTTGTGTGCAGAAAAAGAAACCGTGGTGAACATCCATAAACGTCCGGGTGCAGTGCATGGCGATGCTGCAGTTGATAGGAGTACAGTTGGGCGATGGGTAAAGAATTTTATAGCTCCACGATATGCAGAAACAGAGTTCCGCGATAAGCCATGCTCGGGATGTCCTGTGACAGCCACAGCTCAAGACAAGCCGAATCGTGAGGATGCCATTATTAGTGCCGACCGGCGCTTCGCAAATCGACAATTGGTTCTAGAGTAGTCAGTCAGCATTGGAAAAGCGTCTGCAATGATTGAGACTCTCGGATATTAAAAGAGACGCTAGTGATGGATCCCATGAATGCTCAAAGAGTGCCACAAGATTCAAAGAAAGGCCATTTAGTCTGAATTGTTGGAACGTTCTGAGACCGACGGAGAGGCCTTTCTGTCACGGATCGTTACGGGGAACGAAAGCTGGGTGCACCACTTTGCGCCATAAAGAAGAAGGGTGTCCACGGAGTGGCATCATCCTCATTCACCACAAAAGAAGAAATTCAAGACAACCCCCTCTGCCGAAAAAGTCATGCTGATAGTCTTCCGGGATTGTAATGGCGTCATTCTCGTGGATTGATTGCCAAGAGGGTCAACCATCAATTCATACCCATTCGTGAAGACCAAGTAAACCCAAGAACCGTTTCCGACGTGTTAGATCGTACAATAATCCAACAGAAACCTTGCTCCAACACGATAATGCCCATCCACACACAACAATGAGAACCCGGGAACACATCGCCAAATTGGGCTGGATATCATTGCCTCATCCACCTTGTAGTCTAGACCTGGCAACCTCTGACTTCCATCTCATTGGGCCGCTTAAAGATTTCCACGGGGAAGACACTTTGAAGATGACGAGAGTGTCAGTCATGCAGTGAAAACATAGCTACGACTACAGGACAAGAGATTTTTACCAGCAGGAAATACGTGCTCTTCCACAACGTTGGCGTACGGCCATAGAACGTGATGGAGACTACGTAGAAAAATAGGACATGAGCAAGACATGATGATGTACATTGTCACCGAATTCTGACTCTTAGCAATAAATATGTACTGAGAAAAAAATGGGGCATTACTTATTGAACGACCCTCGTAGACGTCTGCGGCACTATCTAATTGAGGTTGTCCCTGTAATTGTTACAGGATGGGCATTGTGATGGCATGCAGGCACTGTCAACTCTGGGTTAGCCTACGGTGACGATTTACGGGTTGTCCTAATCTAGGAGGAAGATTTCTGATGGTTGCATACAATGTCAGAGTGCTGTTAAGCATTAGTATAACAATATGTACGTTATCACATGCGGCAGAGATATCGATGGAGACTATGTTGATTTCACTGGATGATCGCAGTCAAGAGTTCAGTCATTACAGAGCACGATTGTCACAGGTCCGAAGCCGCCTTGGAAACTTATTCAGACGCCATTGCTTTTGTGTGTTAACAAACCGTTTCAGAGTTATACTAATGTCTGAGACTCGTCAAAGTGGCACCAAACATCCAGCACAGTGAGGCCTTCGCATCTGTTCCAGTAAGAGAATGATTATTTGTGTAACCTTTTTCTGTTACGAAGTACTACATACCTCACATTTGAGGATGTGAAGCAGACGTTGAATGGTTCACATGACTCTAAGCACTATGGGACTTAACATCTGAGGTCATCAGTCCCCTAGACTTAGAACTACTTAAACCTAACTAACATAAGGACATCACACACATCCATTCCCGAGGCAGGATCCGAACCTGCGACCGTAGCAGGCGTGTGGTTCCAGACTGAAGCGCCTAGAACCGCTCAGCCACAGCGGCAGGCAGCAGTAGTTGAAATGCCTCCGATGACAAAAGTGTGATCATAAACTAACAACTATAGTCATAGTGCTATGTTAGGTGTTTGCCTGATTGGTAGTAAAACTCCCGTCATAGTAATTAGAGTTCCTGGAGAGTGATCTTCAAACACACGATGAAATGAAATTGCTACACAAATAGCAGCGAGGCGATTGTCCCACAATGTCATCTATTTATGCCACGACTATATCATCGATATTTTGCTGTTCCCGCTTTTAAATTTGCTGCCTTACCGCCGTTTCACCTTGGCTGTGGGACAAAGTGAGACTTAGAACTATTTCGAAGCATGATTTTTGCATTGATTAAAGAATCAGAAAAATCCGACTTTGACACGTTTGTATTGTTTCAATTTTGGAAATCTTTTCTGTTTAGCTATTGTGCAAATTATTGTAATTCTTCTTTTGTTAAACTAATAGCGCGATAGCATTCCAGATTCTACACCGATGTGACAACATATATGCGCATATACATATGAAGGTAGTCTCGAGTACGTAATGGTTGTTGAGGCACGACGGGGAACTACCGGAATTTGAACGCGGAATGGTAGCTGGAGCTACACGCATGGGACATTCTGTTTCGGAAATTGTTAGGGAATTCAGTCATCCGTGATCCATAGCGTCAAGAGAGTGCCACGAATACCAAATTTAACATTACCTCTCACCAAGGACAACACAGTGGCTGACGGTCTTCTCTTAACGACCGAGAGCAGCCGTGTTTGCGTAGAGTTGCCAGTACTAACAGACAAGTAATAATGCGTGAAATAACCGCAGAAATCATTATCGGACGTACGATGAACGATGCGTTAGGACAGCGCAGTGAATGTTGGCGTTAATGGGCTATGGCAGCAGACGACCGACGAAAGTGAATCTGTTAACAGCACGACATCGCCTGTAGCGTCTATCCTGGACTCGTGACCGTGTCGGTTGCTCTCAACACGAGTGGAAAATCGTGGCTTCATCATATTAGTCACGATTTCAGTTCAAATGGTTCCAATGGCTCTGAGCACTATGGGACTTAACTTCAGAGGTCATCAGTCCCGTAGAACTACTTAAACCTAACTAACCTAAGGACATCACACATATACATGCCGAGGCAGGATTCGAAACTGCGACCATAGGTTCAAATGGTTCAAATGGCTCTGAGCATTATGGGACTCAACTGCTGAGGTCATTAGTCCCCTAGAACTAAGAACTAGTTAAACCTTACTAACCTAAGGACATCACAAACATCCATGCCCGAGGCAGGATTCGAACCTGCGACCGTAGCGGTCTTGCGGTTCCAGACTGCCGCGCCTTCAACCGCGCGGCCACTTCGGCCGGCCGAGACCATAGGGGTCGCGCGGTTCCAGACTGTAACGCCTAGAACCCGTAAGCCACCCCGGCCGGCCACGATTTCAGTCAGTAAGAGCTGATGGTGGGGTTCGATTACGGCGCAGACCTCACGAAACCATAGACCCAAGTTGTCAACAAGGCACTGTGCAAGCTGGTAGTGACTCCATAATGGTGTGGGCTGTGTTTACATGGAATGTGCTGGGTACTCTTGTCCTAATCGTTATCTTCGGCTAGTTGGAGACGATCTGCAGCCATTCATGAACTTCATGTTCCCAAACTACGATGTCATTTTCATGAATGACAGTGCACTACCTCATGCGGCCACAATTGTTCGTGATTCGTTTGAAGAACTTCTTGGACAGTTCGAGCGAATGAATTCGCCACTGGCATTGCACGACATGAATCCCATAGAACATTTGTGGGACATAATCGAAAGATCAGTTCGTGCCGAAAATCCTGCACCGGCAACTCTTTCGCAGTTATGGCAGCGTGGCTCAGTATTTCTGCAGAGGACTTTCATCGACTTCTTGAGCCCATGCCTCGTCAAGCTGCTGCGCTACACCAAAATGAGGTCCGGTATGATATTACGAAGAATCCCATGACTTTTGTCATCTCAGTATACTTTCTGTAGCCTTTAGGAGGTTGCTTTCTGTGGGGGCGGCGAAAAGATCTTCTTGTGCTGCCAATGCGACTTTCAACTACGGTCGTGCCACACATCTAACGGACGGGGAAGAGGTATGATTCATTCCCTCTTTGTAATCTATCGAATAAACTACCAAATCAGTTTCATCACAGTTCCGTCCGCATGGACAAACCTTCTGTATCGGAAGAGCCCAATTCATTTTCAAAGAGTTCTGAATAGTAAACTGTCCCAACTCCATCGAATCTTTCAAGGCTTCTCAGCTCTATGTTACAATGGGAGATGTTATACATATTGAAATACGAGTCACTGAATTTGTTAGATAATGTAAGAGTACCATACTTCGTGAAAAGTCGTTTAAAGATACAATGATCAGCTCTTCTGTTACTGAAAGAATTGATGCACCATTTAGACCTGTTGTTTAGCTGACCCATGCTATATCATGAGCGTTAAGATAGCCGCGAATCAAATAAGTAGAGCTGTAGAAAATAACCTTTCGATAGATTATTTGATAAGACTGGTCCTGGAGGACAGTAAAGTGACATGTTCATACGTTAGTCACCGATATTTTTATGCGTACTGCGAAGAGATATAGTGGTGATCGTACTGTACATACTATCAGTAATTGTTAGCATGCTGTAGTTTCGTGAATGGACACGAATGTGCTATCCTTCCTCTAACTCAGGTATTCTCGAATTACGTCGCATCCCATCTGGAAGCCAGGCCCTAAACATTTCGATTAAATCCCCCAGATGTATGGATAAATAATTTGTATACTGATGAAAAAAGTACTTTTCCGTTAGAGCACATATATCGTGCATTCCACTGGAGGATATTAACCCTCTTATCAAGCCTCAGATACGTCTGGTCTTAGCTCGAATGGGAGGCGTGGTATTTGGAGGGAGTTGGTCTCAAGCTGCCTTATGTGCCTGTATTACTGAAGGACTAAAACAGTCACCTAATCACCCGATCACGTGATCCAAATTATGTGTTACCTATCAAACACCTTACAGGGACAACAAAAATTTTATTTTCAGAATTTCAATCGGTATACATGTGACACCATGCGTACGTACTAAGTTCCAAATCGCCGCGCCTAAAAATTGGATTTTCCGGTGCTAACACCTCGGGTTCTGTTGGTGATAAAAAGGCGGGGGTCAGGTGTTTTGGACAGCCATTGGAGAAGGAAACATTCGTAGGCCTAGCAGAAGGATCATCTTAGTGCCACTATCCTACACCGGAAGGTCAAAGTACGAATACTACACACCTCCTCCTGCTTAGGCAAACGGAGCATATTGGATGGTTATTTTTACATTTGACGTTGCCCACAATGAGCTGGATGGCACTTACCGAGAACCATTAATTCATCGGTGGTTTCTCAGAAAACCGCAAAAATTGGTTATTATTATATATTCGCCCTCGCCCATTATGGCTGTGACACAGGAGACAATGACAGAGAGACACAGTGAAGTAATGATAGTGAGTTGGGCTGAATGAGTGAATGAGAAAAAATACCTGGGAGTGGACGGGTATGAGCGACTACAGAGATGTAGCAGTGGGGGTGAGAGTTACAGGTAGGGGAGCGTGTGTAAATTCGAAGATAATGCATGTCAAAAGAAGAGCGGATATGTTCGTACGGCAAAATTTCTGCGAAAATTTTTAAAGGTATGGAGGTAGGTAGCAAGAGGCAGCTGAAACCTCACTTTTCCGCCAGAGTCTTTTATATAAATGGGAACACATTCACAATTTTTGTGGTGCGGTAGGAGCATTTTTCCGCTGGTAATTGTTGAACAAATTTAGAAATTTAAACTACTGTCATAGTACACTCATTAAGAGATATAATCTTATGTTGAGGGTTTTAACCAAATAACCAAGTACTAAAGTTACAAAGTGTGTACACACTCTGCGACAGCATAAATCATAGCGTGCATATTACGCAGACCGTACTTAACCAGTATTTGAGAGTACTTACGGACTAACAACGATCTTTACACGTAATTTCAACCTTTGCTAAAATGTTCCATGAAATTTTGGATGAACTGTCGGATGTCTGTAAATTTCCGCCAACATGTTTCAGCGCAGAATCTTCTGCGATATTCAGGTCAATACTGGCGAAAACGCATGGACCTCCCATATACGACCACAGCGGCGCATACGTGGTGTACCCACTTTCACTGTGCCTGCACTGCATACACTTCCAGTCGATCTGCTGGACAGGGACGCCAGCTACGCTGAGCCCGAAGTTCCTCTGTGACAGGATTCCGTGCAGAATACTGAAAGGGTAAAAAGTTTATTGCTGGCCATGTGTTCTCTGCTCACGTTGTAAACGTCAGCATCAGGCATGGCATTTTAATTTATTATTGATTTATTACTAACTCTATGCGCAAGAGATTTTGCAGACAATATCCATATCTGCCATTTAATGTGCGACACATAGTTTATGAGATACGAAGTCGAAAACAATTAGGAGCATGAAAAAACCGAAGTCTTCAACTGCAACGGTTTTACATAATTAACCTCCAATATTTAACATACTAGCTCATTTGCAAAGTTATCGTAATCTGACGTTTGACTTGTGATTCGGATTCTTCAAATAATGCTGAGAAAAGAGTGAAGGCGGTCTCTGTTTGACACAAGCTATTGTAGTCAGACAGAATATTGCCTTTGATGTGCTCTGAATTCGACCTATGTCTCACAGTAGACTGTACCATCTCTTATGGAACTCATGAATATGGGTTTTCAACAATCGAAGAGAATGAGAATTCAGACAGTCGACGTACTAAGTAAATTGAACAAAAAAGTTTCGCGCTACTTGTATGTTTTAGAATGGATGTGGGCTTAATTCGTAGTGAGTAGAGAATGAAAAAAAAGCCTTATTAAAACTAAGAGAGATAACATTACTGTGAAATAAGTCAACGTCTTTCCTCGGTGGATACATGGATCATGCCGTCAGATCACGAAAATTAAGCACCACGGGAAAGGCCAGTACTTGGATAGATGACCATCCGGCTATGCCATGTGCTGTTGGCAATTTTCCCTTTGCCTTGACGGCAGATGTGGCTCTAAAAGTAGTGTTGTAAAATCCCTGACCACCCGTCTTTGCGCCAAAGTCCTGGATTCAAATCCAAACCTCTCCGCAGTGTCCTGTGAAGGGAGGCCGAGTGGCACTGTTGATGATGATCCTTTCGTCGGGAATGGACGTTACGTTCGGCAGCTCCCCTGATCCTATTAAGTAGGAGTGGGCTACGTGCCGGCACAGGGTTTCATTTCCTCGTTCTCTCATCATCTCCAGCACGTTCATGAAACTACACTGCACCCATTACAATATATATATATATATAAAAGAATAAAAAAAGAAATTCAAATGTGTGTGAAATCTTATGAGACTTAACTGCTAAGGCCATCAGTCCCTAAGCTTACACACTACTTAACCTAAATCATCATAAGGACATACTCACACACCCATGCCTGAGGGAGGGCTCGAACCTCCACCGGGCCAAGCCGCACAGTCCATGACTGCAGCGCCCCTGACCGCTCGGCTTTTGTACTGTACGGAAGTTATTGTGGGAAGTGTAATATGTGACATGGGTTTTGGCGCGCCACCTATAGAGCAAACGGGAACGAGAGGACAGTCTGTAGGCAGCCATGAAAGAGGCAACACTCGGCCGGAGTTGGCAATGCCTTGCCTGGAAATTGTTGCGCAATAGCCCCAGGTGGCGACTGCTGAATTATTACAAATTGGTACAAGTTGTTAGGCTATGTTATGGACGTTAAAACGACGACAAGAAGAATTAATTAGCCCATACTTCAAGAAACGTGTACGCTGTACCATGGGTAGCGTAGCCGCCATTACTGTCAGCCACACCCAACGCCTACGGCCAACAGGTTACGAGCTGTATAACTGTAATTGTAGAAACGTGAAGCATTAATTCAAAATTAACTTTTTTTGAATAATTATTGTGTTATACATAAAAACTGGTTCACCCTGTTATTTTATTCCTAATCATTCACCAATGCGGAGTCTTTTCTTGGTGTTCGATTATTCCGCGTAAACTCGTTACAAAAACATTTGAAGTGCTTTATTCGGTATCTACAAGCACTGATTTTCATCTTTGAGTAAATGTTTGAAAATGATTTTTGTGAACTAACTTCTAATGTTGGAGTAAAAGTACTGCATGATGTACGAAAGAGAAGTGCTGAAGTGAAATTTTCCTTCAGTGCCGAATTAGATGTTTTCAGACAAGTTAAACGATTTTAATATTATGATTTCCTTTATAGCAATAAGAAAAGTGAAAGTGAGTAAATAAACTTTGCTAAAAAGACGAACTTATCATACATAAATACAGAGTTTTTGCTAATTTAGGTTTTGCGTAAAGTAAAGACAAAATTATATCAGTTATTAATGAAATTCAGTAAAGTGGAAAGAGCTGTAGATAGATAATTGCATATGTGTCTCAGTAACACTGAAGTTGGTTTGTGTAAAAATACTGAATGGCAATATAGAGTGACCACACCCTACCTTTGGCTTTTGACAGATAATTTGTTAAGAGAAAGGTATAAACAAAACACCTTAATAAATTTAAATGTGCGTATTACGCTATTATAATATTTAAGTATTTAATTTGTTGATTACACAAAATGCAAACATCGAAGCCCCCTGATCGAAATTTTTTTAGCACATAGTGATGATTAGACATGCGTCGTCTTACTAGATGAAAACTATAAATGTGTGTGGGTGAAGTTACTAAAGGTTTCCTTTGTCTTTCTCAGAACCATATCCTGAAAAGTTATATTTATTTGTGAAGTTGTGTTAGGGAAAAGCAGGAAAGTAGGCCAAATTTACTTCTTCTGCTTTTCTGAAACTTAACCATTTTGTTGTCTAGATAGGCTGGTGACAGCAATTCCGTTACACAAAACACTTAATGAACTTGATACAGAAAGGTCCGAGATTCTGTATTATTCCAGTTTTATTTCGTTTCTTTCTAACAGCTGGAAAACGCTTAGGGAAAGGACTAATAATCTGATTTCCATATCCATTAACCATAGGTCACGGTAAAATACTGTGAAAGGGGTAACATTATACGACTATTGTGGAAAGTAGGCAAGTTTATGACGCGTGCTACGTGCAGAATTCCCCATATTATAGAGCTATACGTGGTTTTCCCATGACAGGACTATTTGTTCTGTTGGGGTATAGTGTTGTAGCATCCTCGATGGGACAGTGACCAAAATGTGGTTGTAAATTATTGCTCAGGCATGTCTTTTCAATTTGTAGTGTCGTTCAAAATACACGCCCAGCTACCAAATTGGTAGCGTAAAACCGTTGTGTGCGTTTAATTTGCCCTCTTGGTCATTTACTGAAGATAGTGCGCTTTTGTGGATTTCTCTCAGGGTGCTGTAGAGTCAAATATTGCAGGTTTTATTTATTTATTTACACGTCTGGTTCAGCAGGACCAAATTGAGGAGCAAATCTCTAAGGTCATGGATCGTGTGGGTACATGAAATTACAAAATAAAAGTAATAATAGGTAAAAATAAAATGTTTATGAACCAGAAAAATGTCAAGTTATAAGCTTCTGTAATCGCAATCAACAATACAACAAGAATCAGCTTAATTTTTCAACGAACTTCTCGACAAAATAGAAGGAGTGAACCATGAGGAAACGTTTCAATTTCGATTTGAAAGCGCGATGATTACGGCTAAGTTGTTTGAATTCTTATTGTAGCTTGTTGAAAATGGAAGCAGCAGTATACTGTACACCTTTCTGCACATGGGTTAGGGAACTCCGATCCAAATGCCGGTTTGATTACTGCCGAGTATTAACAGAGTGAAAGCTGCTTATTCGAGGGCAGCATTAAGTCTTTGAACCAGATCCTGAACGTGGGCTATGCATGACAGATTACTATCTATCCGAACGTCTAGAACCTTGAACTGTTCAGTTTCACTAATCATATGCACATTCTGTGAGATTAAAACGTGAGGTTCTGTTGAATTGTCTGTTAGAAATTGTAAAAACTTTTTCTGTGATTTAGCGTTAGTTTATATTCTACAAGCCATGAACATATGTCATGAACTGCACTATTTGAAACCGAGCCCATGTTGCTCACAACATCCTTTATTACCAAACTAGCGTCATCAGCAAACAGAAATATTTTAGAGATACCCGTAATGCTAGAGGGCATATCACTTATATAAATAAGGAACAGGAGTGGCCCCAACACTGATCCCTGGGGCACCCTCCCCCCCCCCCCCCCTCCTCCAGCCCATCTGACTGTACCCCAGTAAGACCCCACATCACAGCCATTCTCAACACCGTGAATAATGATCTTTTGCTGTCTATTGTTAAAACAAGAGGTGAACCAATTGTGAGATACTCCCCATATTTCGTAATGGCACAACTTCTGGAGTAATATTTTGTGATCAACACAATCAAATCTCTCAGTTAAATAAAAAATATGCCTAGCGTTCGATACCTTTCGTTTAACCCATCCAGTACCTGACAGAGGAAAGAGAATATATCATTTTCAGTTGTTAAACGACTTCTAAAGGCGAACTGTACATTTGATAGCAAATCGTGTGATACAAAATGATCGATTGTCCTTACATATTCAACCTTTTCAATAACTTCATCAAACACTGATGGCATAGAAATACGTCTACATTATCCCTTTCTCCCCTTTTATAAAGCGGCTTTACTACTGAGTACTTTAATCACTCAGGAAACTGGCCATTCCTAAAGCAAAAATTACAAATATGGCTAAATACAGGGCTAACATGTTTAGCACAGAACTTTAATATTCTGATAGGCGCTCCATCATATCCATGAGAGTCCTCAGATATTTAGTGGTTGCTGTCTCACTATAGCGAATGATACGATGTACGGCAATTCGGGGGGGGGGGGGGGGGGACACCTTGCCTTGTTGAAACCCTTCTTACAGTCTAAGCTTGAGAAGAATGCCACTGGCATTTTGCCAGCCGAAGAGTGAGCCCAGCCCACTCTGTTTCGTTGGACACCTCCCTTAGGCACACACTAGCGGATCGCAAGTGCCCAGAAATGACGACTAGTTGATACAGTAGGTGGACTCGCCAGTGTAAAAAGAGACAATCAGTATTATAGTGTCAGTAGGGAAGCACTAACGCCAACGGCCTTGCCGCAGTGATAACGCCGGTTCCCGTCAGATCACCGAAGTTAAGCAGTGTCAGACTGCGCTAGCACTTCTATGGGTGACCATCCGGTCCACCGAGCGCTGTTGGCAAGCGGGGTGCACTCAGCCCTTGTGAGGTAAACTGAGGAGCTACTTGACTGAGAAGTAGCGGCTCTGGTCACGAAAATTGACAACGGCCGCGACAGCGGAGTGCTGACCATATTCCCCTCAATATCCGCATCCAGTGACACCCTTGCGCTGAGAGGATGACACGGCGGCCAGTCGGTAGAGTTGGACCTTCCGAGGTCTGTTCGGACGGAGTTTATTTTTTTAGGGAAGCAGAGATGAACACACGCCTGACTGTGGCTGAAGAGTCCGTCAGGAGGGCTCAGCGAGTACGAAGATGGGCTGCTAGTCGGGTGTCACCAGCGTAAATATCGATCAGGCGTATTTCGCGACCCTTCTATCGTTGCCTAAGTCAGTTAAGCATGATGAGATCGTGAACTGAAAAGGGGAAGGAACGAGCACAGCTAAACCAGGATGAGGAAGATCTCATGTACTGACGGACGGGGACCGTCGAGTATTGGAGAGGATGACTGTAAAAAGTCGCCTGAAACCAGCGGAAGGAACCAGCTTTGAGTTCCAAAGAGCAGTCCAGTAGCACAATAACTGTGTGTAGCAAGTAAAACAGAATGAGGTACAGCGCTAGAGTAACTCCTCATGAGGCACACATTTTTGTTCTCAATACTAGGCGCCTCTTGAGGTGATGTAAAGAGCGACGCAACTGCACAGTGGTGACTGAAAACAGCTGATGAATCACACTGTAGCCTGTGGTAATTGTATTGAAGGGTCTGGGTTTGGTGAATGTCTCGAGAACCTTACCAGCGCCATATGCAATGCCAGCAGTGAACCGAAGAGGAGCCAGTTTATGGAATGGAGTTGCTGTTCGTGGTTAGAGTGACTCCCATTGTTGCGCTTAAGAAAAAGCTAAACACAGAAGGATATTTAAACATTTTACAGGATTCTGTATCATCACCACAGTGTAGCCTATCATAAATCTGTGAGGCAATAGTTTATGGACATTAATATTCCTGAAATAGATTGGTCTGTCCGCAACTCCAACCTGAACCCAATGGAACACCTGTCGATGAGGTAGAAAGAACACTTCGCTCCAGATCCCGGAGTGCGACACCACTACCGTCTCTGATTTCGACTCTTAGGTAACAACTGGTTGCCATTCTTCCACAGACATTAGGACTTCTGATTGAAAGTGTCCACTGAAGAGGTGAAGCGCGTCAGAAGGCTCACGGTGGACACGTCCCACACTAATAGCACTAATGTGTGTGCAGATACTTTTGAACACATTGTGCATGCTTGTACACAGTGATATCCAACTGTTAAAAGAGCATTGAGAAAAGGCTGAAAACATAAGTGAGCACTTTACATGTAAGGAATAGCTTTCGTTGCTACTCGTTGTTATAGAGTGGTTCGTGTCGAACTTCTCTCATGCAGTCGAATGATACGATTGCCCCACGTTCATTCCAAAGGTTCTTTAGTTGTTTAAAGTGCGAGTAAATGCGGGCGGTGATGGCCGCATTGTAGGTAACTGTAGATAGCAACATTTTTACAGTATGGTATGCCAGTGTATAAAAAGTGGTTCTCCATACATAAATCATTTGCTAAGATCATTATTAAATAAAAACGTAATTCCTATTCATTTTTCCTGAATGATGCTGACTGCGCGATATCCACTCGAATAACCTTGCATGTTAAAGCATCCGCGTATCAGATTAACCACGAAGGTGGCGTCTGTACACAGCCTGTGTAGAGTTTTCAGGCAGTTTCCCACATCCAATCAGGTGATTACCGAGCTGTTATTAAAGTTCCGCCGCAGTTATACGATTCGCAGACATTTAGAAAACTTTTTCAACTTTCACAAAAATCAACACTATACGCAGGCAGTTGGGGAACACGTTTTCTGTCCCAGGATTTTAGAGGTTGGTGAAGGAAAGGTTGTTTGGCCACATCTTAAACTGACCGTGGAAAATCCATTAATAACCATGCCGACTGTACGCAGAAGTAGGACAAAGGCGCAAGAAAAGGAAGAATCGACTCCTTACCATGATATTTCGGCTGACAATCATCCACCTACCTTCAGTTGAGTGTTGAGCACTGGAGGTAGCTAGTAAACATCGTTAATTCTATACCACAAAGTTGATGCTGGGACTCATGCGCAAAAGCACCCGCTACACGAACGTCACTGTCGAGTTTCACGTCCTCTTCGAATATTGCCCAGTCTATGTTGGGTCGGCGCTTGCGTAGTGATGGGACTATGCGCGCGCTCTCTGCCCGCAGGCCCGCATTCCTACAGATAGCGCGTATGCAGTAGCGTCATTAACCATGTGCCTGTGAGTCACAGATGGAGCATAATTCGAAAACGGCATGAAACTCGGGAGAAGTCGCTTATGTAGCAGCTGTCTTTGCGCATGCGTCTCCTCGCCAATTGTTTGTTGTAGAGTTATCAATATGTACTAGCTACCTCCAGAGATGAACACACACCTGACTGAATGGTTCTCAGCCGAAATATCGCGGCAAGAAGTTGACGTCATCTGGCTGCAGTCGCGGAACTTCATGGAATACGAAGATACTGATTACATGATTTGTATGTTGTCAAATTCTCAACATTGTACTTGGCACAGTTAATATAAGTGACGTCAAAAGATATATGAAGATAGTAACTGTTCTCGAAAGAACAAAAAAAAAAATGGTTCAAATGGCTCTGAGCACTGTGGGACTTAACATCTTAGGTCATCAGTCCCCTAGAACTTAGAACTACTTAAACCTAACTAACCTAAGGACATCACACACATCCATGCACGAGGCAGGATTCGAACCTGCGACCGTAGCAGTCCCGCGTTCCGGACTGCAGCGCCCAGAACCGCCGGCTCTCGAAAGAACAGATACCATTGATGACCGTGCGGCTTCTCTAGAATAAATGATAATTAATTGAATCTCATAGCTGCCGACAGGTGCTGTTGACATACCTTGATGGGGACAGCTGAAAACTGGTGCCCCGACCGGGGCTCGAACCAGGGGTTTCTTGCTTACATGGCCGACGCTCTATCCATCTGTGCCACCCAAGGGACAGATGAATAGCACGAGTGCAGGGGCTTATCCCTTGCACGCTTCCCGTGAGACCCCCATTCCCAACCGTCCACAATCTACATACGTAATGTTCCTAATAGATAATTTGCCCATCCATCTATTATGGACAGTTGGGAATGTGTGTCTCACGGAAAGCGTGCAAGGGATAAGTCCCTGCAGTCGCGCTATTTATCTGTGTCCTCGGTGGCTCAGTTGGTCAGTTCCGCTTGGGACGCGACAGCGACCGAACGTGTACGTACTTCCGCGTAGTCGTAGTGCCGCAACCCGTGTTTATAGAAATTCTTGGACTGTGACCTGTGATATTCTCAGTGCTTCTTCACTACCGTCGTACACACGCTTCTTAATTTACTCACAGATATCTCAGCCGCTCATATAGTGCAGTTATGGCTCCCAGTGTACCCCGTAAGAATACCCTGTGTTTTGCATTTGAGAAATCTTCCAGGAATGTGCAACCGAGTTCTGTAGAAATCCATGACTGGATAGTAGATTTTACTGGCATCACGCCCAACCAGGTCTATACAGCATATTATGACATGCCGGAATACTGTTTCTTTGTGAAGTATTTAGACCAGATACAGCTGGAGAAAATTTTGGTGAACACTGGCGGGAAAGTAGAGTTCCGACACCGTGATCAGTCGATGAGTACAGTTTCAAGAACTAACGCTGATATTGACTATAAACAAGTGCGAGTGCTCAATTTGCCACCTGAGGTTGAGAATTGTTTTCTTAGAGATGTCCTCGCCAAATACGGTGACATCCGACGGATTAGAAACGAAAAATGATCAAGCCGTCACAAACTCCAATGTTATAGTGGGGTTCGCTCAGTTGACGTGGCCGTTAAAATCAATATCCAATCCTATATAATGGTTTGTGGTTATAAGGATCATGTCATTTACGATGGACCAGTAGGCACTTCTTTTATCTGTAACACGAGTGGCCATTTACGAGATGACTGCCCACGGCGCGTTGTCGTACTTCGAAACAATCTGCAACAACGACAGAGATTAACATTGGCTGATGTCCTAACTCAAAATCAGACGCCTTCTGTGATTGACTCCCAACCTAGTGCATCTGTGTCAGAGGACAACGATCTCGGTAACGGCACCTTCCCACTCTTACCTCAGAAACCCGTGGGCAGGCACCCCTTAGCCGCCGGTGTTGCATTATTTGTCGGTAACAGAACGTAAAAAATCAAACCGATGACGCTGAGTCACGGGCCTCCACACAGGACACGCATATGTTGGATGACTCAGTTACGACCCGCCAAATTCACATTGAAACTCCCGACGCAGAAACTGTCAATACGAGTGCAGTCGAGTGTTTACAGCAATCCGTTTCGATACCGCTTCTCGACTCGCCACGGTTGGTCAACACACAACAGGCGGCAGTCAGTCAACTGCAAATCGTAATCACAGAGGATGATGCACGCGGTGTATAGCATAACATAAACACCCGTCACCTCGGAACTGCTTCCGAACAACGCAACGAACCGGAAAGCTGTATACAAACAGCCAGTGCGGCTCCAAACAAACACAGTGAGACTAGTGAAGCGGCGTCTTCGAACTTGCCGTCACCCGTTCCGAGGCAAGGACTTTCACATACTGCTTACTGCCACGACTCGCCGACTCTGCCGTCTTCTATGACACTTCGCATGACTGTGCGATGGAAAAATAAAGTTAAACCTAATGACTCCGTGGCTGGAAGTAAGTCAAAAAGTAAAGACAGCGCAAAACCTGGTACAAAACCTGCGGATGTAGGTTCGAAGTCCGACAGTGAGATGGACTTGGCTTCCTATGCTTCCGAACACGTACACGCCTCTGACGATCATGAGTCAAGCTTATAAGATTTTGTCCCTGAACATTAATAGAGTTAGGACAGATTTAAAATTGGCAATGCTACGGCAGTTTCTCTATGAGTCCAAAGCTGATATAGTTCTGTTACAGGAAGTGTCTATCTTAAGTTTTCATGTTTCAGGATTAGCAACAATCGTAAACACCGTGGCGTACGGGGGTACAGGTACGACCATTCTATCACGAGACGGAATCCCAGTGAGTAATATGAGTAATATCGAAAAGTTAGACTCCGGTAGAGGCATAGCTTGCAAAATTTTTGACGTCACCCTCGTCAATATTTATGCTCCATCTGGAACGACCCTAAAATCAGAAAGAGCTAACTTCTTTAAACAAGACATCATCTACTTGTTACGCCGTAACCCAACCCAGTTGATAATTAGTGGCGATTTTATCTGTGTGATCCACAGGAAAGATCTATCGCCAAACTTCGATTACTGTAGGGAACTACATGATCTGGTGCGTCACGTTGAACTGAAGGATGCGTGGGAACTAAAATTTCCTACCCTGGTAAAGTACAAGCACCTGACCGCCACAGCATGTAGCCGTCTAGACCATTTGTACATCTCTGAGAACATTTGCCAACATGTTCTGGACGCTGATGTCATTCCGGCTACTTCCTCCGACCCCTACGCCCTCTCTGTCACGATAAATCTGGCCAAACAGCATACTAAATGGCATAGGATTCCGTGGAGCCTAAATGTTTCTATTCTCGCCGATGCCGCGATACGAGGTCATCTCCATGACATGGACGGATCGTCTCAAGCAATGCTGCAGATATCAGAGCAAGATAGCCTGGTGCAATGTTGTGGTTAAACGGAAAATGCGATTATCCTTAAGAAACTACAGTTGGCAACGGGCGCAAGATGTCAAACACACGATTGATTTTTACCAGACAGTTCTGCGAGAGTTGTATGCTACTACATTACCAACCAACACGCAGCTGACGACCATCAAACAAATAAAGGCGAAGCTTATAAGCATAAAGCGAACGCAGTTTGAAGGACTGAAGATCAGATCTAAAGCAAAATCGCTTCAAGAGGACGAACTTTCATCGCTGTATCACCTCATAAAACATCGTGCCAGTCGCAAGCGAGCTTTTATCGGGGAGCTGGACACAGATGTTGGACTCCGTTTGACCCGACAGAGTGATATTACTACTGTAGTTTACCGGTACTTCACGGATCTGTACTCGCAATGCGAGACATATGGTGATGACGGCGGCGATATCGTCCGTTCTCTGCCCACCGTAGTCACGCCTGCGGAGAACTCGGTGGTCGTACACGATTTTGCTCCAGACGAAGTCCTTGAACTGATTTCTGGCTCACCATCGAATAAATCCCCTGGCCCTGATGGTTTGCCACGGGAATTTTATGTGCGTTTCTGGCCCATAATCGGACACGCATTTACATATGTTCTGAATGAAGTGATGCGGCGGAGTGACGTGCCAGTCGAAATGAAGGAAGGTCGAATTGTATTGATACCAAAAAGGAAACACCGAAAAACCTTAGATATCTTCCGACCGATTACTTTACTCAATTTTGATTACAAAACCTTTGCCAGAGCACTCAAGAGCAGATTGTCTCCATTAATGAAGCAAGTGATTCACAACGATCAATCATGCTTCCCTGATTACACTATTGTGACGCCCCTTTCGGATATAGAGATGTAATAGCCATAGCGTCAGTCACTAACATGAATCTCGCATTGCTGTTTATCGACTTTTGCAAGGTATTTGATCGCGTCCGCCACGAGTACCTCCTACAGCTACTGCAGCGGTGTGGTTTTGATCAACGGGTTATTAATGTCGTGCAACATTTCGTCACGGGCATTAAAACCAGAGTCAGCGTAAATGGGCAGCTTACTCGACCCATCGACGTCCAAAGAGGAGTGCCGCATGTGTGCCCTCTCTCCATGATATTATTTGTTTTATCGCTCGAGCTGCTCTTACGCTCTATTCATGACAAACTTGCAGGCCTTTCGATCGCTGGGACGTCCTTCATGGTTCGTGCTCACGCCGACGACGTCGGAGTGTTACTGCGCAACGACGGAGACGTATCACCCCTCAAGACCGCGGTAGATGGGTACTGTCGTGCTTCCGGCGCTAAAATCAACGCCGATAAATGCACCTCTATCAACATTCGAGGATTCAACGCAGTTATTTTACCGTGGACGAAGCGTGTCGAAGCCCACACCGCTCTGAGGATGATTATCGACAAATGCCCGCTAAAAATGAATTCAAAAAATTGGAAGCAGGTCACCAATAAAATGCAGGGTGCCATCTATGGAAACAATTGGCGGTTCGTTGACATTCTCGAACGCGTACGACTCCTGAGCAGTTATATATTCAGTAAAGCGTACTATACGGGCCAAATATTTCCAGTCCCCAAGATGCAGGTCAAACACGTGATGAAACTCTCTAATAGATTTATCTGGCAAGGGCATCTGTGCAAAGTGAAATACACCACGCTGACGTCTTCCAGGCAGGCCGGCGGACTCAACATGCCTGACATTAACGGAAAGTGTACGGCGTTATATATTAAACGAATCACCCACTTGTTGGACAAGGAACCTCTCAGCGTAATCAGTTGGCTCTTCCGAACCTTACAACCCACCGATATGCACCCACCCATTGATGTAGGTAAAATGCATTACAAACTACGACATGTCAAGCAGTTTTTTCTTGAAGTAAGCTATATTGATGGACATTATTTCACGAAGGATTTACCGACGACGCACCTGTTATTGAAAAGATGGACATCTCCAATAGTCCGCAATCCCATTGAACTTAAATACCCGAATGTTCATTGGAAGGCAATTTGGGACAACGAAAGTTTAACCGTCCACACTGCTGAGGTGGCGTCCAAATGGTATAAAGTGGTAAACGATGTTATACCCACTAATGAAAGCTTGCATAGAATCGGTTTAAGTGACAGTGATAAATGCGTCCGCTGTGATCTGATCGACACCTTACGCCATCGCTTCTCTTTTGGCGGCCATCTCATTAACTGGAAATGGGTGCAGCAGAGGCTGGGCCTGATTACCCGCGGCAGCCCAGCCAGCCACTGCACCGACATCCTGCTCTGGCCGGACACGAAACATTTTCCCGCTACCAAGAACAACACCGTGATTTGGCTGTTAGGACAGTTTGTGACATATATCATCATCCACAATAGTGAAGATAATCTCATTAGTTTCGAGGCTTATATGAGAACGGCGCGTTGAAGATGAAACGTTACCCAAATTTTAGGACGATGTTTGGTAATATGTTAGACATAATTTTTGAAAAAAAAAAGGCGTATAATAATTCTCGACACCCGTAAGGACACAAATCTCGTGCATGACTATGTAGCGAACAAAATACACAACGAATAAGGGGTTGCACCTTTTCCTAGCACTGCTCCCGACTTCTCAACGGTGTTATTAACTTTATTTGAGGTTTTCCTTAATTTATGTTGCCTGTGCATGTCCTTGTTATTCGATTATTCGATTATATGCTCCAAATGACTTTCTGACAGAACTGCAATTCTAATATATATATATATATATATATATATATATATATATATATATATATATATATATATGGGTGTGTGTGTGTGTGTGTGTGTGTGTGTGTGTTTGCGTTTTGGTTCTATGTCTCTGTCTGGACTGAAGCTGAAGATGCTCTTGTCAGTTTAACATTTTTGTTCTGTTTTGTAAGCTTACATATGGCACTATATGGCTCTATATTGAAATGTGTTTTTCAGTATTTTGTAGGATACAATTCGTGTTGAAACAGTTCCAGTATTTTATTATTTTGTTTTTGTGCTTATATGATTGTTTTAATAAAGAAAAAAAAAAGGGTAGAAAAAAAGATGGATTGAGCGTCTGCCTTGTAAGCGGGGGATCCCGGGTTCGAGTCCCGGTCGGGGCACACATTTTCAACTATCCCCATCAAGGTATGTCAACAACACCTATCGGCTGCTGAGGGTTTCAATTAATTATCAGTTATGAAATCAAAAGAGTGAACTGGGTGTGATCCACAATATTTAGGACCCCAATTTTTCTCTTTCGTTGCTTGCTCGTATGTAAAAAGAGAAGACAGTTAAGGCAAGGTTAGTATTTGATGGCACATGGCACGTCTTGCGAAAAAATACATGCAGAACCAACCTTGAGAGTCTAATATCAGCAAGAAGGACTTGGATTAGGTATTACAATAATAGGCCGTGACGACTTTCATAATTCCAATCATTTCGCATTTGCACTGCGTCGTTGGGCAACATCCCCAGAGGGTTCTTTGCGGCGCTCGTCTCCTTGTGTTGGGTCAGTCATGACGACCACAATTACATCCAGAGCTGTGACACTGATTTCCCCCATCCTCGCTACTTGGTTTTAGAATTTAGAATAGTACCTATCATTCAAAAACTCTTTATGTACTTTTGTGGACGGTTCTCAGACTCGAATTCTAGTTTCCACCTTCCTCAGAGGCTACACTTAAAACGGCGGCTAAATGGTGGACCAAGAATACTAGTTGAACGACATAGCGTCACTAATTCTTGAGTAAGTATAGCAGCGTCGTCTATTGAGGCAAGAACCCGCTCTTCGGCGACTCGAAGTAAAATGACTACCGGAACGTGTCTGTAAACGATTCCGTCACTTGTTTGTGACAAATAAATCGGAAGTATGAGCATAGTGAACTTCGATAACTGAATTTTCTCATTTTGAGTGATCTAAGGGGCGATCTGTTTAATTGTTGAAAACCATTCAATACCCAAGATCGCATAAAATATTTTTTTGTTATATAAGACAACTGGTGTCAACAGGCTTTGCTGCCTTCTTCAGGTCTTAAAATGTTTTGTTGTAAATCATGTTCAGCGTAAAATGTACATGTCTTACGACAAAATATTTTAAGACCTGAAGATGACGGCAAAGTCTGCTGAAACCGACTGTCTTAAATAATAAAAATATTTTGTCCAACAACATCATTTCCTCTCACTACTCACTACCCCCCCCCCCCCATTTTTTTTTGCATTCGTCAATTTCCATAATAGCCCCGGCCCACCAATTTTGCCCTAACAAACTACCCGCTCTATAGGTGTTTTAGGGTCTGTTTCTGACTCATGAGCAGCAAGACAAGTAGGGGATCTTAAACAAAATAGTAAGGAAGAAATAAAATACTTTTCATAGGAAGCCTTGATATCTCAAACCACGTCCCTCTTCGAACAGGCCGCCACACACGATCTTTTACCCAGTGCCGCATATACAAATCGCTAGTACGTTTCTTCGAAACCGTGGACAGTGTCATGTTGTGGCCACAATTACTACTCTTATAATAGCAAGCAATTACATTGAAGAGCCTGACAAAACTTACGACGTTCATCGGTCCTCTTAATTCATCAACCAATTTCACAATAGTGAAGCGAACATGAGGAATATGTTGCTTCCCATTCCCATTGTTTCCCACATCTTCAAAATCAGGAGCAGAAATTGGCCCCGCTCTTGCCTCAACATTTCTTGATGCTACCAATACTTAAAACGCACTTTCAAATCCCGCGCAAAGATTAACAAATTATTTTCTGAATAAACCAATGAGATTACTATCGATAGAAATTCAATGAAAAAACACACGAAAACGTGACGTCACAGCAGCCATTACGTCTACGTGTGATCCAATTTTCATCCGGCGTTGGAACTGGCTTTGGCAGTGACACATTATCCGAAAGTTACTATCGTCCTTAGTATTACGCACCGGCATTATTGGGTCGCAGTGTAGAATGGCAACCAACTCGCTGAAATTTTGGACTTTGAGAGAACCCGCGTTTCCACGAAAGGCAGGATTGTGTTATATTAACAAATGGGATAAATGTTTGAAACGTATTAGCGCTGCTGTTATGCTGTACAAAGGGATAGAGTAGGATTAGTTTCAACTGATGTTTAATTTTCTTATGGTCGATTGTTGCTTCACTTCGTTACGGAATGAGCCACATCATGAAACGGCTTCCTCGGAAACCAACAAAGTGTTTCGTCAGCGAAAATTATTGGGTGGGATGCTGTTGCGTTGAAGCAGACAACATTATAGTAATATTCGTCCGCTTATTCACAAAACCTGTGAAACAGTGCTCTATAGAAATACTACGACGGTCGACTAAGCCACTAGCTGTTTCTGCTTGTATAGCGTGAAACTGCTCGGACTATGAGCTCATAATAACAAAGTGAAAACAGTGTAAACTCGTTTTAAAAGTATTAATAGAATCTGTGAGTGTAAACTGAAAGTGCAGTCTACCCTGTACTGAGTAGGCACATGCACGTACAGGTTTGCGCAGGACGTTGGAATATCGGCGTTTTCGATATAATGATTAGTGTGTGTGCTGTACGGTGATTACATCACGGTTTCGTAAGAGATAGGTGAAATAAGGGATCGACCATTTTCCACGCAGCGTGTAAAAGGATTTGCACGTGTTTGGACGTCAGAGAGATTCATGTGTCGCTTAACAAGCAGTTGTCAATTTGCCTTCCAGGATCTGCATGGATGTTGGTAAGTGGTACGCTATTTTCAAATTTGTTACCTCGGTGCTGAGTACTGCATTTTCAACTCCTCGTTACTGAAATTAAGCAAAAATGCTAACTCATACATCAAATCTGCTAACTTCTGATTAACAGTTTCCTCTCGACTAAGAACAAATAATTCTTGGCACAAACTTATTTCAACTCTCACATACTTACCATGCGCTCCATCCTGTCACATAAATTCTGTATCAAACTAATATTTCCTTTTACGAGAAGAATAAGGGTTACCAAACGAAGACAGCGTAAATTATATTTTGATAGTAGTAACTGGCAGCGCTTTATTAATATATTAAATAATTAATTTAATAGTAATGACAGTCCCCCCCCCCCCCCCCCCATGAACCATGGACCTTGCCGTTGGTGGGGCGGCTTGCGTGCCTCAGCGATACAGATAGCCGTACCGTAGGTGCAACCACAACGGAGGGGTATCTGTTGAGAGGCCAGACAAACGTGTGGTTCCTGAAGAGGGGCAACAGCCTTTTCAGTAGTTGCAGGGGCAACAGTCTGGATGATTGACTGATCTGGCCTTGTAACACTAACCAAAACGGCCTTGCTGTGCTGGTACTGCGGACGGCTGAAACCAAGGGGAAACTACAGCCGTAATTTTTCCCGAGGGCATGCAGCTTTACTGTATGGTTAAATGACGATGGCGTCCTCTTGGGTAAAATATTCCGGAGGTAAAATAGTCCCCTATTCGGATCTCCGGGCGGGGACTACTCAAGAGGACGTCGTTATCAGGAGAAAGAAAACGTGTTCTACGGATCGGAGCATGGAATGTCAGATCCCTTAATCGGGCAGGTAGGTTAGAAAATTTAAAAAGGGAAATGGATAGGTTAAAGTTAGATATAGTGGGAATTAGTGAAGTTCGGTGGCAGAAGGAACAAGACTTTTGGTCAGGTGAATACAGGGTTATAAATACAAAATCAAATAGGCGTAATGCAGGAGTAGGTTTAATAATGAATAACAAAATAGGGGTGCGGGTAAGCTACTACAAACAGCATAGCGAACGTATTATTGTGGCCAATATAGACACGAAGCCCATGCCTACTACAGTAGTACAAGTTTATATGGCAACTAGCTCTGCAGATAATGAAGAAATAGATGAAATGTATGGTGAGATAAAAGAAATTATTCAGGTGGTGAAGGGAGACGAAAATTTAATAGTCATGGGTGACTGGAATTCGAGAGTAGGAAAAGGGAGAGAAGGAAACATAGTAGGTGAATATGGATTGGGGGTAAGAAAGGAAAGAGGAAGCTGTCTGGTAGAATTTTGCACAGAGCATAACTTAATCATAGCTAACACTTGGTTCAGGAATCAAAAAAGAACGTTGTATAAATGTTGTAAGTAGGCTGTTTATGTTTTCTCTATGTAAGTAGGCTGTTTATGTTTTCTCTATGTAAGTAGGCTGTTTATGTTTTCTTATTGGCAACGTTACGTAGCGCTCAATATGAAAATCACTGGCTGTGCTGTGTGCAGTCTGTGGCTAGTTTGCATTGTTGTCTGCCATTGTAGAGGGGCAGCTGGATGTTAACAGCGCGTAGCGTTCCGCAGTTGGAGGTGAGCCGCCAGCAGTGGTGGATGTGGGGAGAGAGATGGCGGAGATTTGTAATTTGTCATGAACTGATATATATATTATGACTTGTGATGATATTAAGGTAAATACATTGTTTGTTCTCTATTAATATCTTTCATTTGCTAACTATCCCTATCAGTAGTTAGTGCCTTTAGTAGTTTGAATCTTTTATTTAGCTGGCAGTAGTGGCGCTTGCTGTATTGCAGTAGCTTGAGCAGCGAAGATTTTTGTGAGGTAAGTGATTTGTGAAAGGTATAGTTTAATGTTAGTCAGGGCCATTCTTTTGTAGGGAATTTTGAAAGTCAGATTGCGTTGCGCTAACAAAGTATTGTGTGTCAGGTTAAGCACAGTCCTGTATAAATTGTTCAATGGGGATGTTTCATATGTCGACCCTTAGCCTAGGATACCTCACTGGAATCTTCTGATTTTTTCCTTGTAGTTTGTGTAATTAGTGTAGCTTTTGTTTATTGCTAGCGCGTAATTGTAGAGAGAATTTCCTTTGTAGTTGTAGCCTTTCATTGTTGTACAGTAAAACAGTTGTGGCATGCATGTAGATTTGCACCAAGTATTTCGCAGCTGCGCTTGCAATTAACTAGATATTATTTTCAGTGCTATGTTAATGTGTTCTCTTATTTTTGATCTTCAAATTGTGTTTTTCTGTGTTGTCGTGTGAAACATTGTGACAATAATGGCGTGTGAAAAACGTAATACTAGGCTCCGAAGTAAACTGAGAAATGACAGTGAAGACGAAAGCAGTGTGTTAGCGCCACCGAGTAGTGAATTAACTGATGTTCAAAGTAGTAATTTGGTAATTGTGAATAGGGAAATGGAGCGGGCGGCAAACAATGGCACGGACAGTGAAACAATTAGTGAAGAGGGAAGCATTATCGATCGATCGGTCGGCAACAGCTCGCCTCAGGAATCCGAAATGACAGGACACAATTTCGCAAATACTGTAGATTCAGGTTTTGGGTCATCACCGTTTTCTCAAATAAATCAAGACACATTTTCTGCTTGTCAAAATGTGAATGTTGCCGGTGCAAATGCACTGCCGAAAAGCGTAGAGAAACAGATTCCAGACACTAATACATTATTATTGCAATTAATGCAACAAATGGAACAAAATCAGAGACAAACACAGCAAAAGCTTCAAAAGTTAGACACACTGGAACAAAATCAGAGACAAACACAGCAACAGCTTCAAAAGTTAGACTCATTGGAACAAACTCTTGAACAAACGCGTGAAGATTTAACTGCTGAGTTACATAACATTGAATCGAAATGTCAGAAAGTGTGTAATGACGTAAAAACACAAATTTGTGAGCATTTTCAACCTATTTTTTCGCGGCATGAAAATGCATTACAGAATCACGAAGCAGCCATAAAAGAACTGCAAACCATTGTTCATGAAAATCATGAGACCTTGTGGGCTAAAATTGACTCAGTTGCATCTACCGATTCGGTTACGCAACTTGCAAAAACTCAGGAAAACTTAAAGGACACAGTAGATTCGATTTCAACACAAATGGACACTCTGAAGCTTGGTTCAGAAAAACACACTGAGGAAATGTGTTCATTATCAGAGAAAGTAGTTGAACTTTCGGATCAGCTAAATAATTTATCTACGAAGGTAGATGATAATCTGAATGACGCAAAACCGGTAGTCTTTAATGACACAGAACAGAGCGAACAAATTAGGAAACTGAAACAAAATCTGAATCAAATTGATACGCAACACCAAAGAGAAATCCGGGAAGTACAAGATCAGCTGACACAGGTAATACAAGAATTACGTATTTCAGGAGACACTCGCGCTCCAACACGGGAAGAAGGACTTAGAAATACGCAAAAGCCACAAAATAATAACACAGGGCATTTCGGTAATTATGAAAGAAATTGGCAAGGTACACCGAATTTTGAGATGGAACCGCCGACACGACGTAACTATGACCGAGATGCTACTCGCCGACACGATGATTTTGACTATAAGTTGTTCATTACTACACGTAAATTCAAAACGTTTAAGAATTCTGCCAACGACATTCATCCACAAGCGTGGCTCCATCAATTCTCTCATTGTTTCCCTCCCAACTGGTCATTGGAGCACAGGTTAGAATTTATGTGTGGCTACTTAGAGAATGAACCAGGTGTAAGAATGCGATCGCTCATTCACGATTGTCACAGTGAAGGAGATTTTTATCATGCCTTCCTCTCAGCGTATTGGTCTCAAGCTACACAAGACCGTGTAAAACATAACATCATAATGATGAAACACTTCGAACAATCTGAATTTTCCAGTCTTGTGAAATATTTTGAAGACATGTTGCACAAGAATCAATACCTGTGTAACCCATACAGCCCCTCAGAACTCATCCGCATTTGCTTAATCAAACTGCCTGAACATTTACGACATATTATTTTGGCAGGACGTTGCAAAGACGACATTGAAGCATTTCAGGGACTCTTACAAGAATTAGAAATTGACACTGACAATCGCGGAACGCGAAACCAGGAACACAGCAATTACAGGTCACATCCGTCGCAATTCCGCGATGAAAGAAATAATAACTGGACACGAAAAGGCTATTCTCACAACACATATCGTGACCAAAACAGACACCACCCGTATGACAACCGTTGGCAGAGTAGTAATAATTACAGGGAAAGATCACCTCTCCGTGGTAATGACTATCAGAGAGACAATCAGAGAAACAGACAATATGGGAACCAAAACAATTATTATCAAGGGAGACAGAATAACTTTAGACGCAACGGTCCAGCACGCAGTTACGACTCAGGAAGAAATTCTCCACCACATGACCGACAAGAAAGAAACTATGGAATCTACCGACATGACGACAGACGATATGATCGTAACGACAGACCTGAATTGCATCAGAACTGGCGGGATTCTAACAGAGCTGGGCCCTCTCGGCAAGGCGAATTTGTAGAAGTTAGGTCTCCTAATCCCAATAACAACGCGCGCCAACAAAGGAACAGACAATGACTCGCACCGCAGGCAGCCGCTTGCGCCGGCTGGCTCAGAGAAAAACAACATAGGCGCTAACCTTGAGAAAAAAATTCCAGTATTCTTTACCGACGAATACCATATGACAATTGCATTCAAGTTCAAACTCTGAGTACTAGGAAGAGTAAAGGTTTACACCACATTTCACATGTAAAACCATTTATTGACAGATAATCTGCCTTTTAACTTTGTCTTTGCCATAAAACGTTTCACTTCACGTTACTAGTATGCTTTAGAAACTGTTACCATGCAACAATGTTTGAAGTTAAATATCCAGCCAAGAACCAAGAGAAATTATTTAAACAGAAATTACGAATGCATTGTTATTGTGGACAGACGACACAGTGTTATTGTGTGTGTGCATTCTTGCTTGTTTGTTGCACGATTACGTAACGACTATAAAGCTCACATACTTAGAACATTTACCAGTACTGCTAATGAGATTTTAATGCAACATTTTGGTTTACTTGAAAATACATTCCGGATTTAAAGTACTTTCTGTGAGATACCAGATGAGACAATAGTTAGTTTATGTGACAGCTACACGATTTTATCACGACGCTACTAATGAGTGACAATTTACAATGTTGCTTTTGCGGTGTATCTGTTTTATATCTGCACAGTTTTCTAAATTCTTCTGGAAAGAAAAACATGTTTTAGTAGTAACTTTTGTGGTATAGCAACAATGAGAGAGCCTTTTTCGTGGCACAACATTACGTTACTGTACAGTACTTTCTTCATCACGCCAATAAGCATTATAACTACGATATCTATACGCAAAGCATTTCACTTTGTTTATCATGAGGTCAGTACATTGACTTCTGCAGAACTTAGCTTTGGGGGACGATAACTACGACACTTCCACAGAGATTATCTTACAGCAAGACGCATGTTTAGCGCTACAGGACACGTATTTGAGTGATCAATTTCGTACTAAAAACATTTATTTTCAAAGATATTTGAAACACAATGATACAAAGTTTTTCCGTGATATATTTCATTCCATTGGTGTAATCTGTAACACCTGAGGGTATAATTACATTAATCCTCAGGGGGGTACACGTCTACTTTGTGTACCATGTGTGTGGCAACCACAAGGAACCCTAGCTAATATGGTATTTGCTTATACAACTTGACACATCGGTACCATATTTCTCTAACACACAAATTACACAGCTATCTGATTATTTAACTGAGAGAGACAAACATTTATTTTACTGCATCAGTGACACATGTTTACGCAATTACACGGTTGGATAACTTCACACTTATGAAACTGTATTTTGTCTGTACTTTGTAAACTGTTCATATTTTTTCGGAACCATTGTGATACTATGAGAGATTTGAATGATATATTTGGTAAGGGAGCATGATTTTAAAGTACGTTTGAGGCAGATGACACTTTTGACATGAGCAGAGAATTTTTTTAGGCTTAGAAATTATTGGAGGAAGTTACGACGATTTTGAGATTTGACTGAGGTGTTAATGATGTTATTTTTACGACGACGATGTGTACTATGCTGTTGAGGTATGTTTATGATAAATAAGCTGATGCTATATGAGGAATCTGATTATGCTATGTAGCTATTATGATGAAATATTGAAGACATGTTGATGAATATGAATATGTATATATGTAATAAGGTAAGGAATAAGGAGTAGGGGTTAGGGACTCTGATTTATGAAAAGGTTGTTGGAAACCAAGAATCGTACTTTAAGAGTTATGAAATGTGTGTGTATATGCATGAATGTATCACAATGCCACTGAATTTTTTTTTGGACACTTATATTTATAGGATTTTGTTTCTACAGATTTGCAACGCTAATTCTTGACCTGTGAAATATTTTTATATGAGACTACCACAGTAGCAGAATCTCCTGTCGTAAATATTTCCGTACGAAAGTTAAGTGACCACCTGCACGTAATGCGTCGCGGGCACCCAGCTGTGTCAGACGCCTGGAGAAAAAGCCATTATTGCGAGCCCTTTTCAGCGGCACAGGTAGTGCGTTGTGGGCACACAGCTGTGTCAAACACCTGGAGAACAAGCCATTAGGGTGTGCCTTTCATCGCTAATGCGACACCCTCGTTACTTGAAAACATATGATTACTCGCACTTTGTGCTAATTACTGAAATGCTTATGAATTGATGGGAAATATTCGTACATCTGCACACCTGATTACGACAAGCGTCTTTCTACGAGAGTTGAGAGAATTTCTACTAACTTATGAACTGCCACATGACTATTGAATGATATTTTTATGCTTTGCTTTTCATAGTTGCTTATTTCATTTGATATCTGGTTTCCAGCTGTGTTGCAGCATTGCTTTTATAAAATGAAATGCATTTGCTAATGTGAACACTTTCTGTCAACAGATCTATTAAATAATTATTTTATGATCCACATTCTTTAAAAAAGGAGCACTTGGAAAGGAAAGAACAATAAGAAGGAACTAGTAACTGCATTCATAATTTTCTTTTCAAGTAATTGGTAACTTTTTGGTAGAATAACTTCTTGTGGTGCACCACTTTAATTACATAGACATTAAGATGTGATTATACATTTCCCTTATCTGCATTGTTATCTTTAGTGTACTATTTTTTCTGCTTGAGCTATGTCATGTTTTGATATAAGTTATTACATTTGCTGCTGCTAGCTTTGCCAATCTGTATTTTTTGTCATTGCTGCTTGTGTTAATTGTTTTGTGCTGCTGCATTGCCTCGTTCCTTTGTTTAGCATCTGAGCTCAGTAGATTTAAGTTAGCTTAAGAGGGGGTAGCCTCTAAGAGAATGAGTTGCGATGAATTGGAAGAAATGCATTGAAAAGTTATAAAAAAAAAAGGTACAGAAAACAGGTTTAGGTAGGATTTTCTTGGAAATAAATGTTGAGGTAAGAAATGTGTGAACATATAAATACAGAAAGCATGCTTAGATAGAATTTTTTGGTGGAAACAAAGGATGAAATAAGAGGAAAGATATATGAAGTTTTGGGTTGGACTGAAGTACCAAATGTTACACTGAAAACGAACCCTGTCCTTTCCTATTGGTGTTATCCCACTATGTGTGTGTGTACCCTTGTGTATTTGTTTTCTTCCTGTCTCTGTGTAGTTTCATAGAATTTTTTCTTCTTTTAATATTAAGCTATATTCACTATGAGGAGGAATACTGTTATCCTCAAATATAAGTTGCATTAATAATATGTTATTTTCTTTGTAAAGTTGTTTACAATTCTGTTCTGTTTCAATGTTCATGTGTGAAATTAATGTTTCGAAAACTATTCTCATTATTTTATGTATGTACTTATGTCACTATTTTTGTAACACTCATGTATATGTTTATTTCTATTCTTTTGTAAAGCCTGTACTACAAATGTTATCTGTATTATTATGTTTTTAATGATGTATTTTGTATCTTTGTAATTGTATTCTTATGTTATATAATTGTAATTGACACCAGTTCATCATATTATTATCTTGTAAGCATTCATTTCACTGCACACTTTTCTGTTGGTCATACTATATGGACACTATGTGAGAAGTTGGGACTGTTAGTGTTTGCACATGTGTTATTAATTCAGCAAGGGACTGGATAACAGCATTGCTGGTTCTAAGGACAACTCCAAAAAGTTTGTGAGTGCACAAGTGGTGGTTTATGGACTTGCTATATTCTCTGCAAGACTCTTCGATGGTGATTGTGCACCTGCACATTTGCAACAGATGGCTGCTGGCCGTCTCTACAAGGACTACAGTGGGTCTACATCTTTGATGGCCCACCAATACCGTAATCTCTACCAGGACTACAGTGGGTCTGCTCTGTGATGACCTACCTACCAATATTCATCAAAACTTCGACTGACTCTGCTGTGGGTTTGCTCTGTTGTGGACCAATACTTGTCTGCATGTCGAGAGTCAGCACTGTCTTTCCGTTGGAAGGACAACGCTACTTCTTCAAGACTGCATGGAAATCCACTACTTCTGTGTGCATTTTCTTTTACTGCTCAGACTTTGAGAAAAACACTGCTATTCTCCTGTTATGTACGATTAGGACTGTCTTTATGGACTGTGAGAAAATTTGAGCTTTTGACCAACATAATATCAATAAGTGTGTGCATTTGATTTCTTTGTTATTGTAATTATGAAAAATTTTATCAAATCATTATTGGCCACTGCCCAAAAAATATTTTGTAAAATTTTTGTGGGGAGCATGGGGGCTATGTAAGTAGGCTGTTTATGTTTTCTCTATGTAAGTAGGCTGTTTATGTTTTCTCTATGTAAGTAGGCTGTTTATGTTTTCTTATTGGCAACGTTACGTAGCGCTCAATATGAAAATCACTGGCTGTGCTGTGTGCAGTCTGTGGCTAGTTTGCATTGTTGTCTGCCATTGTAGAGGGGCAGCTGGATGTTAACAGCGCGTAGCGTTCCGCAGTTGGAGGTGAGCCGCCAGCAGTGGTGGATGTGGGGAGAAAGATGGCGGAGATTTGTAATTTGTCATGAACTGATATATATATTATGACTTGTGATGATATTAAGGTAAATACATTGTTTGTTCTCTATTAATATCTTTCATTTGCTAACTATCCCTATCAGTAGTTAGTGCCTTTAGTAGTTTGAATCTTTTATTTAGCTGGCAGTAGTGGCGCTTGCTGTATTGCAGTAGCTTGAGCAGCGAAGATTTTTGTGAGGTAAGTGATTTGTGAAAGGTATAGTTTAATGTTAGTCAGGGCCATTCTTTTGTAGGGAATTTTGAAAGTCAGATTGCGTTGCGCTAACAAAGTATTGTGTGTCAGGTTAAGCACAGTCGTGTATAATTGTTCTAAGGGGAAGTTGCAATGTAAGAATCCTGGAGATACTAAAAGGTATCAGATACATTATATAATGGTAAGACAGAGATTTAGGAACCAGGTTTTAAATTTTAAGACATTTCCAGGGGCAGCTGTGGACTCTGACCACAATCTATTGGTTATGCACTGTAGATTAAAACTGAAGAATTTGCAAAAAAGTGGGAATTTAAGGAGATGGGACCTGGATAAACTGACTAAACCAGAGGTTGTACAGAGTTTCAGTGACGGCATAACGGAACAATTGACAGGAATAGGGGAAAGAAATACAGTAGAAGAAGAATGGGTAGCTCTGAGGGATAAAGTAGTGAAGGCAGCAGAGGATCAAGTAGGTAAAAAGACGAGGGTAGTAGAAATCCTTTGGGTAACAGAATGTAAGTAGGCTGTTTAGGTTTTTTTATTTGTAACGCCAGGTAGCACTCTGTATTAAATTCACTGGCTGTGCTGTGTGCAGTCTGTGTCTAGTTTGCATTGTTGTCTGCCATTGTAGTGTCGGGCAGTTGGATGTGAACAGCGTGTAGCGTTGCGCAGTTGAAGGTGAGCCGCCAGCAGTGGTGGATGTGGGGAGAGAGATGGCGGAGTTTTGAAATTTGTAAGACTGGATGTCAGGAACTGCTATGTATATTATGACTTTTCAACACTATTAAGGTAAATACATTGTTTGTTCTCTATCAAAATCTTTCATTTCCTAACTATGCCTATCAGTAGTTAGTGCCTTCAGTAGTTTGAATTTTTTATTTAGCTGGCAGTAGTGGCGCTCGCTGTATTGCAGTAGTTCGAGGAACGAAGAGTTTGGTGAGGTAAGTGATTTGTGAAAGGTGTAGGTTAATGTTAGTCAGGGCCATTCTTTGTAGCGATTGCGTTGCGCTAAAAGCATTGTGTGTCACTTTAGTGAATGTTTGAGTACGTTCAGTTTTGCTCAGCTGTTTGAAAAGCAAATAATGTAAGAGGTTTATCAGCACAGTAATTCAGAAATTTTTCTAAGGGGACGTTTCATATGGCGACCCTATATATGTAAAATAATAACTTTTGGAATGTCACTTGTTGTAATTAAGGTTAGTTTATGAGTGATATGTGGTGTCTCATCACTAAGAACGTGTTTTCTAATATGTTTTGTATGGCGATATTAGTTGACGCTTAGACTGACTGCCATAAGGACCTTTGGTCTCTAGAAGTCCCTTGCGGTACCCATTGTATGTAGTCAAACGACTATACCCCACGGGGTTTTGGTGTTTAGAGGACCTGCAACACAACTACGTGATGTTGGTTGCACTCGGCAGTGACCCACTTTTCTTGCTGTCAAGTGTACATAAGTTGAATAATGGAAAATGATGAAAATTTTTCAACTGTGAATAAATTTATGAAAACACCAGAAGTGTATTAAGAATGTTGAGATTCAGTGACATTTTTAAATATTTTATATGAGAGGTTATCTATATGAATAGCTTCGTGAACTTTAAAATGTCAGCCGCTCTCTACTCAAATGACTGAAATCGTTATATACGTAGTAGTTCAGTGGAAACAGTTATGAAAAAGGTCTGCTCCCAGCCACGTTACAACTTTACCTCTAACGTGATGATCAATAGACCTGCCGTGTGCTGTGCTGGGAATATTAACTGTTTCTCTCTTTCAATGTGTATAATAATTGCCAACGCTTCTGTCTGCTGTAATAAAACACGTGAGGTGCTTCCTCATTAATGGGAGGATGTACTCGTACTCGTTTTTCCTCAGATGACACAACTGCTTTGTATTTATTTTACTCTCACAATAGTCTACACGCCCCAACGGAAGTCTCCGTTTGACAAAACTCAGAGGTAACGACCATCATCACGTTTGAAAAAAGTATTAAACATACAATTTTGATAAAGATGTGCAAAAAATTTGACATTTAGTTTCAGACACTATCGTTTATTACAGTTTAGAGTTGTTATTCGGGAAAAATAATTATACAATGTACGTACTGAGACAAGTACGTAACACTGAGTGAGTGCTGCCCTTCATCGGTTTGGCCAAATCACGATTTATCGCAGAGTTTCACATTCAATGTCGTTATTTGACCACAAGAAAATGTATAGAATAAACAATGAAAAATTCGTAAAATGTAAGTTTCAGGGTATGTTTTTGCCGAATTAGATTTTAACAGATAAATGAAAAGATTTAGTATTTTCAAATTACGTGTGCTACCAAGCAACAAACATTTTGCTCTATGTACTTTGTCTACTGGTATTTCCAGTAACTGCATACTCTGAGAGCTGATTTTCCCCGCGACGTCTACAGTATTCAGACAACTACGGGAATGTAGCCGGGTGACGTAGTCGATAAACATCGATTTTTCACCAGGTGACCAACCTGAAATTTTCCGGCCAAAGGTGAGGCCAGTACGCTCTGCGCAAAATAATTTAAATCGCTTGTACAGCGCTTAGTTGCTGTAGTTCTGTCTTGAAAGTTACACAGTGGTACTCTAGCCCCTCGTCACATATTTTGTCTGTTTTGAAACTAAAATTTATTCGAACTGGCCATGAACAATTCCCATACTTCATACAAAATCATGAACTCCCGTCTTAAGGCAGAGAAAATTAAATAAAAGGATAATGAGAACCAATGGAAAAGAGTATTATACACTGATGAGCCAAAGAAATCGTACACCTGCCTAATATCGTGTAGGCCCCCGCGAGCACGCAGAAGTGCCGCAGCATGAAGTGGCATGGACTCGACTAACGTCTGAAGTAGCGCTGGAGGGAACTGACTCCAAGAATCCCGCGGGGCTGTCCGTAAATCCGAAAGAGCACGAGGGGGTGAAGAGCTCTTGTGAATAGCACGTTGCCAGGCATCCCTGATATGCTCAATAATGTTTATGTCTGGGGAGTTTGGTAGCCAGCAGAAGTGTTTAAACTCAGAAAATCCGTAGCAATTCTGGACGCGCGGGATGTCGCATTGTCCTGATGGAGTGGCACAAGTCAGTCGGAGTGCACAATGGACATGAGCGGATGCAGGTGATCAGAAGGGACGCTTATGTACGTGTTACTTGTCAGAGTCGTATCTAGACGTATCCGGCGTGACATATCACTCCAATTGCACACCCTCCACACCATTACAGAGTCTCCACCAGCTTGAACATTCCCCTGCTGACATGCAGTGTCCATGGTTTCATGAGGTTCTCTCCATACCCGTACACGTCCACCCGCTCGATACAATTTGAAACGAGACTCCTCCGACCAGGCAACAAATTTCTAGTCATCAACAATCCAATGTCGATGTTGATGGGCCCACGAGGGGCTTAAAGCTTTGCGTCGTGCAGCCATCAAGGGTACAAGAGTGGGCCTTCGGCTCCGAAAGCCCATATCGACGATGTTTCGTGGAATGGTTCGCACGCTGACACTTTTTGATGGTCCAGCAGCGGAAAGATTGCACGTTGAACTATTCTCTTCAGTTGTCGTTGGTCCCGTTCTAGCAACGCCTTTTTCCAGCCGCAGCGACATCGAAGATTTGATGTTTTACCGGATTCCTGATATTCACGGTACAGTCGTGAAATGGTCGTACGGGAATATTTCCACTTCATCGCTACCTCGGAGATGCTGTGTCCCATCGGTCGTGCGCCGACTGTAATACCACATTCAAACTCACTCAAATCTTGATAACCTGCTAATGTAGCAACAATAACCGACCTAACAACTGCGCCAGACACTTGTTATCTTATATAGGCGCGGTAGACAGCAGCACCATTCTCTGCCTGTTTACATATCTCTGTATTTGAATATGCATTTCTATACCAGGTTCTTTGGCGCTTCAGTGTATGAAAAGTAACAAAGGGGTTTATTCAAAGAGTTTCTAACGAACGTCCCATTTGTTTCACAACTACGGTGTAAACCCAACGCACCTATTGTTAACCTCTTTAGGTTTGGGAGTCATTAGCATCTGGAAGTCTTTTGAGTTCGAGATTTTAGTGTCTGAGATTTTAGCGTGTTTGCTCTGAGCATTCTCGACTCTTAAGTTCATGCGCCACTGCATGCAACAGTTAACCGGTGTAATTAAAAGTATATTTCTTTTCGTTTAATTTACTGTTAGAAAAGAGAAACCCGACGGAACTGAGATAACGTTAACATCGAGAAAACATCTCAGTCGAAAAAAGATCGATATCGTCAATACCATATTAATAACTTCAGGTGCTGCCGAAGCTACTGTTCAAACATGGCGTTGCAACCTGACTATTGATTATAGATCGCGTTAGGACATATGTCATCGAGCTACAGTGTGACAATTCCTAGTAGTGAACTGTATCAAAGAAACTGTGTTGATAAAAGCAGAGTTAATTAAAAACTATAGTGTTCTAAGATTTCGAACACAGTATCACGAGGAATGCGTATAATGGGCAATAATAATAATAGTTTGCTCCATATTAATATTAAAGGGAACAATTTTCAATGGACATAACATCGGGTTCTGGTAAACGAATCCTGTGTCTTTTGAAGGTATTAATTCGGTGTACATGTGCTACTATAGTCAAAGATATCAATTCATTTTGAGACGCGAATCGGAGGCCTAGAAACTGCTGATAGGCATCTTTGGTGGCAACCGCTAAACAACGCAGCTAGCCGGTAGCAATAATTTGAATCTTAACTTATTAACGAAAGAGAGTCTAATAGATGTGTGGAACCCGGAATATAGACTCAAATTAGTGCAAAGAGCGGACATTATCAATAAATATTGACTGCAATAACAGATCGTGTTTAGTCACCTCGCTTTCACATATCTCGACGAGGTGAAGAAAAGGCACAGAAAAGGACATTACACTTTTGCAGCCGGCCGGTGTGGCCGAGCGGTTCTAGGCGCTACAGCCTGGAACCGCACGACCGCTACAGTCTTAGTTTCGAATCCTGCCTCGGGAATGGATGTGTGTGATGTCCTTAGGTTAGTTAGGTTTAAGTAGTTTTAAGTTCTAGGGGACTGATGACCTCAAAAGTTAAGTCCCATAGTGCTCAGAGCCATTTGAACCAGTTGAACACTTTTTCAGAGTGTGGAAGTGCCAGTAAGTAGCAATAGGAGGCGTCACACCACCTGTCGCAAGATCGGCGATTGTCGACGACGTCCTTTGGCTGCGTTCCCGTAAACTATTTGAACAACTATATGCTGATGTAATAGCTGTACTTCGCACCTTGCGATTGTGTTTAAATTAATGGGATGTGTCCTGGTCTTATGCACGAGACACGGCATTTTTAATGGCGTGACTGTGGAAGCTAGCTGTTTCATTCAGCACATACCTTGTCGTCACTTTCTAGAAAGGCAAGTGCTAGTGGTGTAGCAGCCACGGATGCAAGGTGCTGGTCGTGGAGTTCATGACGACAACCAGCCCCTATCTACCCCGAGAACATTTTATTAAGAAAGATTGTATCTTTACGTATATCAATTGCGAATTTTCTCACGTAAGTTTCGGAAACTTTAGGTGTATCAAAACAGAATCAATAGTAACAAAGAATTTTAGAATACTGCAACTTGCGTTTGTCGTAGGACACTTTCAGTTGCTTGTCTGAAGGCTAGCCCACGTCGATCAGCATGCTAACTGGTCGCCTTTGGAGAACATTCAAAAATGGCTCTGAGCACTATGGGACTTAACATCTGAGGTCATCGGTCCCCTAGAACGTAGAACTACTTAAACCGTACTAACCTAAGGGCATGACACTCATCGATGCCCAAGGCAGGATTCGAACCTGCGACCGTAGCAGTCGCGCGGTTCTGGGCTGAAGCGCCTAGATCCGCTCTGCCACCGCGGCCGGCTTTTGGAGAACATTCCAACCACGCAGAGTCGTCAGTTCGGAGGCGGACTATACCTGTTGCCAACATGAATTGCGACTTGCTTCGTGAGTCCACAGCTAGAATTAGTAAACCATATGAAGTTGATTGGTGCTTGATAGAATGGGAAAGCTCACCCATCGACAACTGTGCGGAGAACCTTGTCATACGTATCACATCAGTGAGCTTAAATATTGTCAAATCTCAGTACGTAAATGATGATAACCTAAACTATTTGCTTGTCTCATTCGTTTGAACAAAATCTTTTCGGAAAAGGAAAAAAAAACAGACGAATGACTTTCATGAAGAGAAGTAGTAACAACAGAAACAAGTTTGCTATTGAATTTTCCAGAGAGAACTTTCCGGGAAGTGTCAGACAACATACCACTTCCTCTCACATACATCTCGAAAGAAAGTTCTAGAAATTAGAGCTAATACAGATACTTCCCGGATAGTCATTCTTCACACACAGCCGGCCGAAGTGGCCGAGCGGTTCTAGGCGCTACAGTCTGGAACCGCGTGACCGCTACGGTCGCATGTTCGAATCCTGCCTCGGGCATGGATGTGTGTGATGTCCTTAGGTTAGTTAGGTTTAAGTAGTGCTAAGGTCTAGGGGACTTATGACCACAGATGTTGAGTCCCACAGTGCTCAGAGCCATTTGAACCGTAACAGACCTAAGGACATCAAGCACATCCATGCCCGAGGCAGGATTCGAACCTGTGAACGTAGCAGCAGCGCGGTTCCGGACTGAAGCGCCTAGAACTACTTGGCCACAGCGGCCGGCCATGGAAGAATAAAAGAAAGATTTGGGACAAATTAAATCTGGTGCATACGGGATGTTAGAGGAGTAAGTGCAGATATGGGTGACTGAGAATAGTGTACTGAACGACACTATATCAGTGTTTACTTACTTTTGCCCGGTAATTTCCTTTTAAACTCTTTGACCTGTCTCCTTTAGCTGAGACTAGTATTTGCACGAATTTGCGCTACTGACAGAACACACTGCGTAATTAAAATCTATTGAATTAAAGGTCGAATGAGTGACATTACCTTGCCATATATGAGTAATGAGGATACCAGGTATGTTGGTATGTGTTACCCACTTGCTATCGTTAAATACGAAATATTACTTCTTAAATAATCATACGTTCTCGTTGCACAAGAAAAGGAAAATGAAAATATCAAAATAACTGTAGCCAAATGTACAAATACTAGATGAATTTCTGATCAACACTTAATTATAACACTCTTGAATGAGGCCAGACTCTGTAAAAATACTCTATAAATAAGGTATGGAGAAAAATAAAGTTAACGATACAGGCTAATCCTTTAGCTGCGTAGTGGCAATTCAGAATTGATAGTGACTGTATAGATAATGCGGAACAGCGACAGAAAGTGATGTGATATAACCGAACCGTCTATTCAAAAAGCTGACAATGAATATAAGTTTTACTTACCAGTCACTGGGAAGTTGCGGAGGCGGACAGTGAGTGGGGTTCACAAATCCTGGTTTCTTCCTCTTAATTTCACTCACAGTTACGGAACAGCTGAACACTTGAACAACCAGGAATGTTATGTAGATCAACACTGAAGTTTTTATACGGACCATGATGCAGACTTTACGTACCAGTAGGTGTGAGAGTGTGACGCAACCGAGTTTTGAAAAAGTACAGTGCCACGATTTAGACTCGATTGTTGTCGGCGCCGTGGTGCAAACACCAGATTTCTTAACGGTTAACAAAAATGTAAAAGGCATGTGACGCAAAAACGCAGTATGCTGTGCCTCCGACTATTTTCGGATTGATCGTAAACTTGTAAAGACAACTTAGAAAATAACCCAGGGGTCTCCCACAAATTATTTTTGTTGAGATTGAAGTTGTAATGTTTAAGGGCTAAAATTAAGGTCTTATGTTAAACTCATTGGAATTAATAACGAATATCAATGTAGAATAATATTGATTAATATCAATTCGAAAAGCAAATGATGCGTTGTTTGAAACGGCATTGATGTTTTATTCAAGGACAAATTATTACAAAAATAGGACTCGCTTATTATTTGGACTTGAATCGAAATAACGCTGATTAATTCCTGTCACTATGAGTCAGATAGGAGAATTTTTTTCCATTTTATGTCACTTGTTTTTAATGTTCTTTTGTTAACTGTTTCTACTAGCCCTCGTCTTTTTACCTACTTGATCCTCTGCTATTTCATCCCTCAAAGCTACCCATTCTTCTTCTACTCTATGTCTTTTCCCCATTCCTGTGATTTGTTCCCTCATGGTTTCCCTGAGACTCTGTACAAATTCTGGTTCTTTCAGTTTATCCAGGTCCCATCTCCTTAAATTCCCACCATTTTGCAGTTTCTTCACTTTTAAACTACAGTTCATAACCAATAGATTGTGGTCAGAATCCACATCTGCACCTGGAAATGTCTTACAATTTAAAACTTGGTTCCTATCTCTGATATAATGATAATATTAATGCCAAACTTAATACTTTTTATTTGATGTACCTGTACTTTAGGATTGTTTTCCTAATTTATCTATGGTGACCTTTCATGTTTGCTCAGTATACAGATTAAATAACATGAGGATAGGCTAGAGCACCGTCTCACTATTCAGAGTCCTCAAGCTACGTACTGTCTTAGACATAAATACTGGCCCCCGGCCGGCCGCCACAGAGACTAAGTCCGAGTCGTTCACTTAAGGTGGCCAATAAAACTGACCGCCCCTGACACCTCTTAAGTCCGGTCATCTGCACAATCTGGCAACACTGTAACATGTGGAAGTGTTAGGAGGAAGTGTTGTTTACTTCCGAGTTGATATGGCTGGAGTGAGCCCGTGGTCTTGCGGTAATCGTCGTGCGTTCTAAACTTAGAGTCGCATGTTCACGCTCTTTTTTTTTTTTTACCACATTTATGTCTAAAGTTATGAGTTTGATTGAACATCGAAGACAATTCGCTTAACATTCTAGCCACCCACAATGACAAGTATTCCAGAAACAATTTCGCAGGACAGCTCGTGGCTGCGTCGCGATCATAACAGCTTACGCTCGAGCGTTTCCTCGCACTGCAGCGGCTACCGGCCACCGGCCAGACGCCACCCGCCTCCTGAAATCCGGTGCCGCCCAGGTGAACGCGGCGCCACGCTGTCAGTGTGTGTATCAATGCCATTTTCGAATTTGAAGTTCTAGTTATCGTCTTGCAGTTAAGCATTGGATTTTGCATACTTGAAAATCGTGAACTACAGTTAAGCATCGTAAAATTGAGTCGCAAGTGGAAAAAGGTGTAACATCTGCAACACAACATTTGATTTGGTATAACAGAGGGGTGAATGTAGAGGAGGCAGCTAGAAAGATTTGAACTGTGTTTGAGGCGAGTGCTTTTGGGAAAAATACGCCAGAAAAAAATATTCTTGTTTCAACAAAGATCGGTCTGGCGTGAATGATTTTCCACATTAAGGAAGTCTCGACTACTGATATATGTGACAGATTACCATTTTACCATCATGCGACATTTACATTCAACAGGCTAAGTTCAAAAGTCGGGTGTAGGAGTACTGCATGCTCTAATTCGAAACAAAAAAAATCTACGGACTATTAATCAACGCCATCAGGTCGCTCATTGAGCATTCCTTTGCAGTACTGTTGCTAGTGACGTGTTATGATGCCTTTATCGTTAACTTCCTAAGAAGAAATGAAAGGCTGAGCCCCACCAAAAGACGTAGACTAGAGCAAAGAGTAGTGAGAACGTAATATTTTCCATCTGATACTTCCAAAAGTGCGTTTTGGGCTACGAATTCTCCCCCAAGGGCTGTGGGCAACGCAGCTGGATTTTGTTGTCAACAACTGAGACACCTTTCGGTCGCAGTGTAAGAAAATCGTCGGCCGAAGTGGCCGAGCGGTTAAAGGCGCTACAGTCTGGAACCGCACGACCGCGACGGTCGCAGGTTCGAATCCTGCCTCGGGCATGGATGTGTGTGATGTCCTTAAGTTAGTTAGGTTTAAGTAGTTCTAAGTTCTATGGGACTTATGACCACAGCAGTTGAGTCCCATTGTGCTCAGAGCCATTTGAACCATTTTTGTAAGAAAATCGAGCAACAAAACTACATCACCTGTGCTACTGTATAATAACTCATTCTGTTGATTTGAGATACAAAACTATCCAGGAGATGTATAGGAAAGTCGTCTCTCAGACACTTGTATTGATAGGGAAGTCCTCTCTCAAGCACTTGTCCCTCTCGTCATATATTCGTAAACTACTACCTTTCCCGCTCTTGTTCGATCAACCGTAAAGGCAATTCATTTCTAGACGAAAATACTCTTAAAACTACTATGGTTTAATGACATCGTTAAAACAAGTAGGTTTCTACGAGCGTAGAATTTGTAAACAAAAGTAGCATTATCAGATTGTTGTAGATATCGTGAAAGAAAATTCAGTTGCTGATTAATTTCTCTTTGATGATTACTGATGCGTTTAGTAAACTAATGGAAAATCCAAATAAAATATTCACTTTACTAATACAAATTAAATTCAGCTTACTACAGAAACATCACGACGGCAGTCTATCTTAATAAAGCATTAAGTTCAAAAATGGTTCAAAGGTCTCTGACAGCACTATGGGACTTAACTTCTGAGGTCATCAATCCCCTAGAACTTAGTACTAGTTAAACCTAACTAACCTAAAGACATCACACACATTCATGCCCGAGGCAGGTTTCGAACCTGCAGCCGTAGTGGTCGTGCAGTTCCAGACTGTAGCGAAGCATTAAGTGTCTGTAAGACGATTGATCCTATTTTAACGCGAATTAGTAGGATATTACCGACTTTTGACTTAGAAAACATCTGTATTTACATCAGTTCCTGTATCATTCGCAAGTGTTATGAAAATATGGCATATCATAGATAAAATTATGTATTCACAAAAACAAAAGATATGTCGGCAGAAAACAAAAGTGGCATTGTGAAATTGGCAGTACCGTAAGGTTTTCGCTCTGACACTAAGGGTTACTGAAAGTACCAAGACGAATTTTGCTCGAGCGCTGTCTTACGATTCTGTTATTGAGTTTGTATCTGCCTGCTCGTGGCTCTACTACAAAAGAATAAAAAATCTGGCTTTCAGTGAGTCTAGAAAGGTGAACCACATCAGCTTGCACCTGGTAGCCAAGCATGTTACCTGAGAAATGGTATTTTCCTAAAGTGGGAAGATATCCTTTTGTGGCTGAATTGCTGGAGAATATCAGTGAGACGTGTGTCGTTGGTCTAAGCGTTTCGGTGTGTTGAATTTGTACCAATGATTTTTCTACAGGTTTTTTCTGTCCCAAATAGTGTGTTGAAGTCTCTTTTTAGTATCTTCACGTCATCTTGGTGAATTTTGCTCGTAGTATTTCCGAGTGTGTTCCAGAAGTTTTCGACATTTTTGGTGTTTTTATTATTTTCGATGTTGGTGCGGCCATGTGAATTGATGAGTATTTATTTTTTACTGGGGCTCTGAATGAGCATAGTCATAAGTTGATTGTTGATGGGTGTGATTTCTTTGATAGAGTTGATGATAGATCTGTGTTCGAGAAATGGCTTGCCGAAGATTGGTACGCCATTCGCTACCTTTTGTTGCATGTTGCTCTTGAACATGCAATGGTTTCCATAATGCAAGGTTTCACTGTCAGTTAGTCGTGGTTCTTGAAGAGCAATGATGAGAATATTTTGTCGGTCGATTTATTATGTGGGATTATTTAGTTTTCGTATTTGGATCAATGTATCGATGATTTGATATAAAAAAAAGTTCTTACGTGTGTGAAATATTATGGGACTTAACTGCGAAGGTCATCAGTGCTTAAGCTTACACACTACTTAACCTAAATTATCCTAAGGACAAACAGACACACACACCCATGCCCGGGGGAGGGCTCGAACCTCCGCTGGGACCAGCCGAACAGTCCATGGCTGCTGCGCCTGAGACCGCCTGTCGACAGTTTGCACAGTTCATGTTTGCTTGTGTTTCATTGGTTTGGCCTGGGTGATTCCAGGACCGGACAGGACCAAAGGGTGTTGAAGCCTTTGGAAGGAAATATTTTCAGCCGAGCTTATTGAGCTAACAGACGGTGACCAGAGTAGCGGTGGTTTTAACTCAGACGTGCGTGGAATTTGAGTTCAACGGTTTGAGTAGACGTTGAGGAATGTGTTAGTAATTTGGTTCACACCAAGTATTTGATTTCCTCGGTACCACCTATATGGGGGAGGGTTTCCCCTATCGGTCCCACGGGATTATTATTATTATTGTTGTTATGTAATCAGCAAATCCGATATGATGCACCTTCCCACCACTGAAATAGATGTGCATTGTTCGATTCAGTATTATAATTACGTTACATTGCTGCTAGTAGACATATTTCTCACTTTTTCTTAGGAAGTTGCTACATGTTACTCCATCATAGGAATTTATGTGCGCAGCATTGTTGCAATACAGACGTTCGATTTATCCGATTTCTGTAATTTCATTTCGATACCAGATCGTTGTAATCGGATTTAGCCAGTCAGGCTTAATGTGGGTATCCGAATACGACTCTCATCATTTGATAGACTGGGTATACCACATTCTTACTCGGACGGTTGAATCTAGATCACTTATTTATGACATGGTCTGAATTCTTAAACACTGTGGAAAATAATAATACAATGTGCTTATTACTAATATGTTATTTAAATACAAATATATTAACGAACGAGATAACAGTTTATTTACAGGAGCAGAGCCCCATTCATCACAGCAGAGCAGTACGAGATTGGTTTCAGGGCCAAGAGAGGATAAAGCTTTGTTCCACAATCGCCGAACATCAACCAGATAGAGCATATGTGGGCAGAGGTAACAAGGTCATTGCCATGTGGACCTACAAATACAAGCGACCTTTGGACGAATATAGAAAACGTATGGTGGGAAGTAAACCATCACGTTACACTGTCGACGACTTAATGAGATCAATGCCCCTACGCCTTTGAGAAATCATACGTAATGATCGTGGGTGGGTTGGTTACTAAAAGTATACTCGTCCACAAACCCATACGGACAATTATCTGATAGTCGGTCAATCTTTCCTTTGTCGCAGCTCCTTACAATTATTGCAATGCAAGGTAACTGAAAAACCTCATCCACTCGACGCCAACTGAGGAATTGACTGGTGCATGTGTTGTTCAACACACAGTAGTTGTCACCCTCACTGGAATCAATGACTGTCTGAATCAATACTATTAACATTAGAGAGACAACCAACAATAAATATTGCATCAAATATGACTGTAAAGTATTTTAATGCGATGGGAAGTTACAAACTGAATTTTTACCCAACCCACGACCTGCATATTACGTTACGATAAGTAAGATGTATTAACTCCATATTATCATTAGCAGAGACAGTGCGCTCTTATTGTCGAGGCTCGCGACAAGTGCAGTGATTAGCAGTGCCCAATGCCTCCGCGATTTGTTTATGTTGGCTGAGCGTGGACACTGCAGCAGACGCTCCGCCATAAACAGAAAGAAATCACCTTAGCTCTGACTGCAGTGAGCGGATATCACTGCCTGCGTGTTCTTATAGTAACCAACGTGAGACTCTACTCACAGGTGCCATGGAGCAATTGCAACGGGTATCATGTCATTAGTCATTAGAATATTAACCAGTGATGAAATGTCCACTCTATTTGAATCCCAAGAAAATAGTAACCTTCTCACAAAGGAATGTGAGGTGATATCAAAATTTATCCAACGTACAAAAATTAACTGCAGGGCTTTCATGTACTCTGTAGTAGCACACAAGGAAATATTATGTCTTGGAAGCGTATATTTCATTTACTCTTCTCATATAAACGCCCTTGTTTTAGTATGAAGTGAGAAAATAAACACGAAAACTAAAGTTCCTGAGAAGCAAATCAGTCATTTCCTCTTCTCATATCATAACTTTTGTTTTAGAATGAAGTAAAAAAACAAACAGTTTAAGGTTGTGAAGCATAAAATGACACCAGATCCTGATCGTAGGCGCTATCGGAAACGTGAAAAGCAGGGAGCTGTCCATTCTTTTGTCTCCTTTCATGCATTACTCCCGCTAGGATATTCTTATTTAAGGACTTGTGGGCATCAAGTTCTTCAGCAGAACAAACCTTATGTTATTGTGCTAATTACGGTATGGAAAAAATGCAACAGAGACGATTTGCAAATGTCTGTATTCAGCAATGACTGCCAGCTGCCACAACACTTCACAGAATCCATGCGGCAGGCAATACAACTGTGCGTGCACTACAGACTTCATTCAGTAAGACTGCAGGAGATGGATGGAAACGTCAAATTAACGTCGATTTTCAAGTCGTATTCATTCCAGAATGAGGTGTTATTAAGGTAGTTGAGCGTTCTAGCAATTACACTTTTATAATTCCCATATGAGTATTCCGATAGTCAAACGAACTCGTTAGTGTATAAGTATCGGGAACTGCATTAATATCAAACTGCAAGAACTAGAGACAATACGTGGACTCTTCTCTTCACTGGGTGACCGGTTACTGTTATTTAGGACTCTCTCCGTCCTAGACGTAATGCAAATGGAACTTCATAGGCGCTATTCCGCTGTTATTCCACTTGCTCGCGGCCACACTGTATTCCCGCCAGGCTTCGGACGATGCTGTACGTCCAGTACTGAAAAACTTCGATGACCCGTCGAGACCCAAATAATGATACAGGATATTTGAGGAGAAATAGTAAATATTGTAGGAGGTGGTGGTATAGACAAATTGCAGAAAAATGCCACATAACTCCCTGTATATGGATATATGTGTGATGGCTGTTCTTTCGGGAATGTCCGAAAGAAAAGACACTACGAATCCGGGTTTGAACCTGGTCATGCTCAAATTTTCATCTGACGCCGTTGTTCTATTTTAATGCACATGACAGCCTGGAATCTGTACTTCAATCTTTAATTGATTAACAAGGCTGTCTGTTTCGATTCGTAGTGTCTGTTCTTTCGGAAATGTCCGAAAGAGCAGACATAGACACACACACACACATACACACACACACACACATTTTTATCTTATGTGCTATTCGGAAAATGTTTGGTAACTCACATTGCCGGACTGGAGCTGCATCAACCTACTCATTTCACTTGATATAGTTGTAATCTTCTGAACAATTCCTGTTTAGTAAGTGACAGCGACAGTGTCTCTCATCGTTTACTTTGTCGGAAACCTGCTTTTCTCTACCCTAGCGTTTACTATAGCACTGAGTGATTGCTCACATTCTTGATACCTCACTGGAAGTGCTACTGCAACTGTAGCCAAAGATTCAACTCCCGCCGGAAAAGTATGTTTCAAGTCAGATGGTTTTGCTCCTCCCGTACTATCATTGAAAACGGTCACAACGAAATTAAGTATAGGTATCCTATGAAACCCTTGAGTTCATACTGTGGTGCTGTGAAGATGAAAAAAGTAGTTTTTCACAATTATCAGATGACAGATGGAATTTGTCAGATTCCACTAATTATGATTGCATTGTTGATTCACAAGTGCTTTTCTGTCGCTTATTGTAATTGTTATTTGAATGTTAGAGCTGGAAGAATAGAAACATCAAGTTTTGCCATATTGAATGTTCGAATTCACCGTAAGTCTTCACGTTTCGAACAAAGGCAGAATATCCGTCAGGAAAGCTGACAACAATAAGCCAGGCCTTGCCTGTCTCCTGTTGGATGTGCCAATGACAGTGATCTCAATAACAATATTGTACAGCAAATATACATTGCCAACTCAACCACTGGATAAGTTCCAAAACTGTGAATCGCGTCTGGTGAATACGCTTACAAGGTTTCGGTCCGATGAAATCAGTAAAACAAAAATAATTGCCGCAGTTATTAATTTATGACATATAGTTAGCATTCAGTGCATCGATGTATTACGAGTAATTGAACTCTAGCCCCTAAACCAGGTTACAGAAATGCGAATAAGGCTCATTGACATATAATGAGGATCTTGCGGCCTTTGCCACCCGCAACTCTGAAAGGAAGCTATGGTCATTTCGCCGGCCGCGGTGGCCAAGCGGTTCTAGGCGCTTCAGTCCGGAACCGCGCGACTGCTACAGTCGCAGGTTCGAATCCTGCCTCGGGCATGTATGTGTGTGATGTCCTTAGGTTAGTTAGGTTTAAGTAGTTCTAAGTTCTAGGGGACTGATGACCTCAGATGTTAAGTCCCATAGTGCTCAGCGCCATTTGAACCATATAGTCACTTCCGAGGTCACTCACAGAACACATCAGCTGGTATCCATCCTGGCGGTATAACTGAAACTTGGCAACAGCGCAGAATATGTTTGGCAACTCTGTGACCGATGAGTTACTTCGTTGATGGCACAGAACTATCCTGCTAAATGCACTTGATATTATCGTGTCATTTCAATTTAATACTGAGTGATTTTCGCTTGAGATGTGACATAAGGATACCAGTTAATCCTTTTGAGTCCACGAAAGTCGTTCCACATGGGAAATACAACTACTGTCGCCTCTTATGTTGCGGTTTATCTGTCATAGCGCTTACTGAGTCAATAAGTAAGTGGAAGACACCGCGCCCATTCGCCATCTCATAGATAACGTTCTTACCTGTCAGGTGCATGCTGCCTCTGTTCGTCTTTCGAGCCTCGCCGACAGCTAGATATTTAACTGTTTTGTAGCAGAGCTACAAGCAGGCTGATTCAATTCCATGAGGAAATCGTAAGACAACGTTCTAGCAAAATTCGTCTTGCTTCTTTTAGTAACCCTTAGTGTCAAATCGAAAACCTTGAGGTACTGCTAAATTCATAATGCCACGTTTTTGTTTTTTTCCGACATACTTTTTGTTGTTGTGAATATATAATTTTATCTATGAACTGCCACATTTTCATAATACTTGCGAAGCAAATCATGTGAAGTAACACTTCACCAACTTGTTGGTAAGGTGGAAGAAACACTACCCTTTCTGGATGCTTTCTGTCTCTTCCTGGATGTCGAGTAATACTACCTTCGAGTAAATGGATGGAGATGCAGAACCTAGTGGTGAATGAACTCATAGATGAGCTGAATGCGGGAGACTACTCTTGAAAAGAATAAGTAGACGATCTATTCACAGTAAGACTTAGAAAATTTGTTAGTACTGTTAAACCTATGTGCACTGAACATTGTGAAAAAAGTATTTAAAGACGAGCCCCACGAAAATTGGTGTAGTACTATTTATGGGGAAGCATGTCCAGCACACATACTGAAAAATTATGTTTCTCGATGAAACTTTAGAGATGGTTGTAGTGTATCTAGAGGTAGCCCTGGATGGAAAACTATTATGAACACCTCACATAAAGAATATTTTCCACTGCGAAAGATAATCTTATAAGCACTAGAAGCTGCTGTAGGGTAAACTGGGGTCCAAACCCAGTACGTACTGGATATACATCCCTGCAAAAAGACCAATGATAATTTATCGGCCTATAATATGAACAAAGTCGAACATAAGGTGGCTGCTAGGGAGTCTGGCAAAGTGCAGAGACTGGCCTGCTTTCACAAACGGATGGAATTAGCAGAACATCCACTCTTGGAATGGATATTATGCTAGACATGGCCGCCTTACACCTGTGGCTTAAAATGGAGGCAGCGGTAGGGACATAAAGGCTAAAAATTGGAAATAATTGGATATAGTTAGAATATACGGAATCCCAAATCAGTAAGGCGATGACTGGGGAAATGTCGACTAACATACACAATAACTTCTAGCTGTTTCAATGAACTTTGCCATGTAACAGTTGGAAGCAGGGAGCAGTGGAAAAACGAACCACAACACCGTGCAGGAGACATAATATAGTGGTTTACTGACAGGTCGAATACAGATGAAAGTACCAGGTCCGGTGTACTGCCTAGAATCTCTTTAGGGAAGATGGCCACAGTATTAAACTTTTTTTCTGTCAGCATGTGCACAGAGGAAAATTAGAGTAGACCCTACAAAAGTCGTAGCATCTACTTTTATTCAGACAGCCAAGCAGCTCTGAAATCTCTATCAGCCCCTTCAACTAGATCGAAGGTCGTTACAGAATGTCATGAAGCATTTTCTTTCGGACATGTCCGAAAGAACGGACCCACACATATATCCATAGACAGGGTGTTTCAGGAGGAATAGTACATATTTTAGCAGGTGGTAGTACAGACGAAAAAAATTCCATATAAATGCGTCCACTTTTTATTGAGTACAGAGATACAGCTGTTAGTACATAACGCTAACAAACTCAAAGCAAAGGCAAATGAGGACATTCAAAGTTGATTTTCAAAAATTCACTAACCAACTTCAACGCACATTTGACTTCTCTTGATAACACCACGTGTAGCCTTACTGAGGTCGTCTTTGCGTTCTTTTATGAGGGCTGCTCTATTCATAACCCGAACGATCAAATCGGCTCTAGGGTTTACTTTTTATTTGTAGACTTCGCCTTTAACCATCCCCGCAGGCAAAAATCCAAAGCGATAAGGTCCGAGGACCTTGAAGGCCAAGAAAAGTGCTCATATCTAATTATCCACCTTCCGGAAAATGTTAGGTTTGGATAATGTGTCACCTGACGACTAGAATGTGCAGGAGCCCCGTCATGCTGGAGGAACATACGCATTCTTATGGCCAAATGAACCTGCATCTCGGTTCTTACAATAGTGCAACAGGTGCGCACTGGTTAGATGTAACTGAAGAGAGACTCCAACTCGGCTTGAGGTTAAGGGCGAATCCCAAGCGCATGGCCACGAACAATTGGGAGCGGAAACTTAATGTCATCGGAAACTTGTTGAAGGACCATGACATGCGATTGTTAGACCGACTGCAGAAAGTTCACTTTATTAATACATACATACTTAGCAAAATATATCATGTAGCAGCAGTCTTACCGATACTGCAGGTCACTGCACATCAAATATTAGCTGTAGCCTCTTGGTATGTGTGGAAACAAAATATCTTCAAAGTATCTCTCCACACGCCGACTTTGCCGAGGCAAAACGGAGGACTTGGAATTAAAGACGTGCTTTTAAACAAATACATGCCACTAAGACAGGCATCACGAAACTTCTGTTCCTCTCATTAGATCCTGGGGATAAGAACGCTCCTGTTAATGTAGCATGCCAATCTAGATTACGTCCGAAAGCACTATGGTGATTGGAGCTGTATAAGACTTCCACCAGCACAAACCAACACTAGAACCGTCTATGAATATGTTACCACATATCGTCTTCACAAACAAATTCCGTTAAATTAACCTACAAAATACTGGAGGAACGTCTGGAAAAATATCAACAATAAAATTCTACCAACTAGTGTCAGTGCCGTATGGTGCGACGTTGTAAACGAAACCATACCCTCAGCGGAAGGATTATGGAAAATCAAATTGAGACCATCTCCATACTGCGACAAATGTCGGCTTGTAGAAACTGTAGCGCACATCTTATGTGAAAATAGAATCAGAATTTGGAACTGGACTAGGAAGAAATTAGCACTATCAACAGAACCGCAGAAAGTCATATACCGATAACTGAAGCTTTACAACCCGACTGGAAATGTTACCCGTCCGCAAAGAATAACAGTTATTCATGGCTTCTGGGACAGTTTGTGTTTTACGTCGTAACAAACGGAACTTAAAAGAGTACATGTTTTATATTGCAGAAGAACATTTTATTCTGAAGAAGAATAACAAATATAAGGAATGGTTTCAAATTTTTTATCTATTGCTTTATGTGGACAGTTTTTTTCATTGGAAGCAGAATACTATTCTTTCACTTTTTTTATTCCTGGAATATTCTTTTACGTTGGTTCTAAAACCAGAACTGTTCTAATTTGGCAAAAACCCTCCGGCTCCGAAATTTTTTTCATTTGTGGAAAAATATATGGCTTCCTTACAGACCTCATATGCATCCAGTGCAAAATAACTTAAATTGTGAATATATTTCTGATTGAATGTTTGTTATGCAGTTTTCCGTCACCCTTTTCACTGTTATAAGTTATGTTCTACAAGGAACGCACGCCATTGGAGGTGGGAATCTAATTTATTTTACCTTAATTACTACTTCAGTTTTGTTCCACAATTTAAAGGTATATATGGGTGCAGACATGGAGTACATGGGAATAATGCAGCTGCTCAGTGACAGGTATGGGGGAGGCATTGAGGCCAGGCCTCGGATCTTCGACCCCTGCCATTTTTGCCTCCGCCTACCTGGTGCTGAAAGTCTTCTCAAACTTAAAAAAAAAATAGTGCATTGCTCAGCATGTCTGTCTATTAAGCAGGAGGTACAGGTTCGAAGCCCAGTCGGTCACAAATATTCATCTGCCGTCTTAGCTGTATTTCAACGCGCTGTGACAGTGTGGACGTCGGTCCTTCGATATATAAGAAGCAATTGTTTTTTGAGGCAATAGAGGTGATTTGCGAACATATGTCTTGCCATCAGTGTAACGGGACTTCAACGGCATCCAACCCTTAGTCATTGCTTTGTGCCGGCGCTAACCCATGTCATATATATGCGAATAAGATTGTAGTTCATATTTAGTCAAATAACGAATGGTCAGTATACAAGTATGTCGGCCGGGGTGGCCGAGCGGTTCTAGGCGCTATAGTCTGGAACCGCGCGACCGCTATGGTTGCAGGTTCGAATCCTGTCTCGGGCATGGATGTGTCTGATGTCATTAGGTTAGTTAGGTTTAAGTAGTTCTAAGCTCTAGTGTACTGATGACCTAAGAAGTTAAGTCCCATAGTGCTAGAGCCATTTGAACCATTTATGAAGTATACAAGTATTTACGAACAGTAGAAGCAGGATTGCAGCGAACTGATCCCTTAACCAAGTGTAACATAGAGTGCCTGTGTAACGAGTTATTCCAGCTGCATAGCTGAGGGTACAATTTGTTAAGAAATTCATTGCAGAATTAATGTAATACGAGCACGATGATCTCTGTGGTCATACTGTATCATCAGCATCCCGCGAATGGAGTACTATGTTCGTAAAATCGGATTACTCAAGCTGAGGCCAAATAAAGAGAAGCGACGACGCCACAACATTATCTTTACTTAAGTAGGTAGTCAGCGCTAAATTATGTGTGCCACCATTAACGTTACAGTAAGCAGTTTGACAGCATAACACCACCACAACTACTGACAGCCTGAGCCATATCATGACGCAGTTGTAATTCGCAGTGATTACAAGTTGCTGATGTTTGTCAAGAATAGTGGAAAGCACCTCTGAAGCTCCATTTGCATTACGTTTAGTACGGAGAGAATCCTAAATAACAGTAATAGGTCACCCAGCGAAGGGAAGAGTCCACGTATTGTATCAAGTTCTTGCAGTTTGATATTAATGCAGTTCCCGATAGTTTTCCACTCACGGGTTCTTTTGGCTATCGGAATATTCATATGGGAATTATAAAAGTGTAATTGCTAGAACGCTCAACTACCTTAGTAACACCTCATTTTGGAATGAATACGACTTGGAAAGCGACGTTAATTTGACGTTTCCATCCATCTCCTGACGTCTTACTGAATGAAGTCTGAAGTGCACGCACAGTTGTGTTGCCTGCCGCATGGATTCTGTGAAGTGTTGTGGCAGCTGGCAGTCATTGCTGAATACAGACATTTGCAAATATCCCTACTGCTTTAGGGAAAACCGTCTCTGTTGCAATTTTTCCATAATAACATAAGGCTTGTTCTGCTGAAGAACTTAATGCCCACAAGTCCTTAAATAAGAATCTCCTAGCGGGAGTAATGCATGAAAGGAGACAGGCTGTTGGACAAAAGAATGGACAACTCCCTGCGTTTTACGTTTCCGATAGCGCCTACGATCAGAATCTGGTGTCATATTATGCCTCACAACCTTAAACTGTTTGTTTTTTACTTCATTCTACAACAAAAGTTATGATATGAGAAGAGGAAATGACTGATATGCTTCTAAGGAACTTAAGTTTTTCGTGTTTATTTTCTCACTTCATACTAAAACAAGGGCGTTAATATGAGAAGAGGAAATGAAATATACGCTTCCAAGACATAATATTTCCTTGTGTGCTACTACAGCATACCTGAAAATCCTGCAGTTAATTTTTGTATGTTGGATAAATTTTGATATCACCTCACATTCCTTTGTGAGAAGGTTACTATTTTCTTGGGATTCAAATAGAGGGGACATTTCATCACTGGTTAATATTCTGATGACCAATGACAGATACCCGTTGCAATTGCTCCATGGCACCTGTGAATGGAGTCTCACGTTGGTTACTATAAGAACACGCAAGCAGTGATATCCGCTCACTGCAGTCAGAGCCAAGGTGATTTCTTTCTGTTTATGGCAAAGCGTCTGCTGCAGTGTCCACGCTCAGCCAAGATAAACAAATCGCGGCGGCATTGGGCACTGCTAATCACTGCACTTGTCGCGAGCCTCGACAACAAGAGCGCACTGTCTCTGCTAATGATACGATGGAGTCAATACATCTTACTTATCGTAACGTAATATGCAGGTCGTGGGTTGGATAAAAATTCAGTTTGTAACTTCCCATCGCATTAAAATACTTTACAGTCATATTTGATGCAATATTTATTGTTGGTTGTCTCTCTAATGTTAATAGTATTGATTCAGACAGTCATTGATTCCAGTGAGGGTGACAACTACTTTGTGTTGAACAACACATGCACCTGTCAATTCCTCAGCTGGCGTCGAGTGGATGACATTTTTCAGTTACCTTGCATTGCAAGAATTGTAAGGAGGAGACTGAAAGTAAATGCACTTGTATGTAAGGAGCTGTGAGAAAGGAAAGCTTGACCAACAATCAGATAATTGTCCTCATGGGTTTGTGGACGAGTATACTTTTAGTAACCAACCCACCCTCGATCATTACGTAAGATTTCTCAAAGGCGTAGGGGCATTGATTTCATTAAGTCGTCGACAGTGTAACGTGATGGTTTACTTCCCACCATACGTTTTCTATAATCGTCCAAAGGTCGCTTTCATTTGTAGGTCCACATGGCAATGACCTTGTTACCTCTGCCCACATATTATCTATCTGGTTGATGTTCGGTGATCGTGGAACAAACACAACAGCTTTATCCTCTCTTGGCCCTGAAACCAATCTCGAACTGCTCTGCTGTGATGGATGGGGCTCTGCTCCTGTAAATAAACTGTTATCTCGTTCGTTCATATATTTATATTTAAATAACATATTAGTAATAACCACATTGTATTATTATTTTCCACAGTGTTTAAAAATTCAGGCCCTGTCATAAATAAGTGATCTAGATTCAACCGTCCGATTAAGAATGTGGTTTACCCAGTCTATCAAATGATGAGAGTCGTATTCGGATATCCACATTAAGCCTGACTGGCTAAATCCGATTACAACGATCTGGTATCGAAATGAAATTACAGAAATCGGATAAATCGAACGTCTGTATTGCAACAATGCTGCGCACATAAATTCCTATGATGGAGTAACATGTAGCTACTGTCTAGAAAAAAGTGAGAAATATGTCTACTAGCAGCAATGTAACGTAATTATAACCCATATTTATGTGATGGAAATACTGAATCGAACAATGCACATCTATTTCAGTGGTGGGAATGTGCACCACATCGGATTTGTTGTTTACATAATGATAATAATAATAATAATAATAATAATAATCCTGTGGGGCCGATAGGGGAAACCCTCCCCCATATGGGTGGTACCGCCAAAAAGTCAAATACTTGGGGTGAACCAAATACTAAAGCAATCCTCAACGACTACTCAATCCGTTGAACTCAAATTCCACGCACGTCAGAGTGAAAACCACCGCTACTCTGGTCACCGTCTGTTAGCTCAATAAGCTCGGCTGAAAATATTTGCATCCAAAGGCCTCAACCTCTGGTCCTGTCCGGTCCTGGTATCACCCAAGCCCAACCAACGAAACACAAGCAAACATGAACTGCGCAAGCAAAGTCAACTTTACCACAGGTGGTACACAACCCTGCTGTCGACAAGCGCAGTTGGATTTTCGGTTTCTGGGGAGTCCAGGTTAACACGGCAGAGAATATCGAAGATCTCTGGTAAATATCCCTACATGCAGAAAACAGGCATTTGAAAACTAAAAATCAGTGCATTGATCCAAGCACGAAAAGTAAATAATCTCACAACAGAAATCGACCAACAAAAAATTCTCATCATTGCTCTTCACGAACCACGACTAACTGACAGTGAAACCTTGCATCACGGACACCATTGCATCTTCAAGAGCAAAATACAACAAAAGGTAGCGAAGGACGTACCAATCTTCGGCATTGCTTTTCTCGAACACAGATCTATCATCAACTCTGTCAAAGAAATCACACCCATCAACAGTCGACTTATGACTATGCTCATTCAGAGCCTCAGTAAAAAATATACACCCATCAATGCACATACCTCCACCAACATCGCAAATAAGAAAAACACAAAAAAATTCGAAAAATTCTGGAACACACTCGGAAATACTAGGAGCAAAATTCACCAGGATGACGTGAAAATACAAATGGGAGACATCAACTCTTTATTTGGAAGAGAAAAAACCTGCATAAAAATCATTGGTACAAATTCAACATACCGAAACGCTTAGACCAACAGCACACGTCTGACTGACATTTTCCAACAATTCAACCACAAAAGGATGTCTTCCCACTTTAGGAAAAAAACAGTTCCCAGGAAACATGCTTGGCTACCAGGTGCAAGCTGCTTTCGTTCGCCTTTCGAGACTCGCTGAAAGCCAGATTTTTAATTCTTTTGTCACTGAGCTACAATCAGGCAGATACAAACTCAATAAGGGAATCGTAAGATAACGCTCGAGCAAAATTCGTCTTGGTACTTTCAGTAACCCTTAGTGTCAGAGCGAAAACCTTACGGTACTGCCAATTTCATAATGCCTCTTTTGTTTTCTGCCGACATATTTTTTGTTGTTGTGAATACGTAATTTTATCTATGAAATGCCACTTTTTGCATAATACTTGCGAATGATACGGGAAATGAAGTAAATACAGATGTTTTCGAAGTCAAAAGTCGGTAATATTCTACTAATTCGTGTTAAAATAGGCTCAATTGTCTTACAGACACATAATTCTTTATTAAGATAGATTGCCGTCGTGATGTTTCTGTAGTAGGCTGAATTTAATTTGTATTAGTACAGTGAATATTTTAATTGCATTTTCCATTAGTTTACTAATCGTAACATTAATCATCAAAGAGAAATTAATCAGCAGCTGAACTTTCTTTCACGATATCTATAACAATCCGATGATGGTAAAGTTCTTTGCAAATTCAACGCCTGTAGAAACCCACTGGTTCCAACGATGTCATTAAACCAATGTAGTTTTAAAAGTATTTTCGTCTAGAAATGAATTGCCTTGACGGTTGATCGATCAATAGCGGGAAAGGTAAAATTTTACGAATATATGACGAGAGGGACAAGGGCTTGAGAGAGGACGTTTCTATCAACACAAGTGCCTGAGAGACGACTTTCCTATCAATCTCCTCGACAGTTTTGTTTCTCAAATCAACAGAGTGAGTTATCATGCGGTATCATAGGTGATGTAGTTTTGTTGCTCGATTTTCTTACTCTGCGACCGAAAGGTGTCACAGTCGTTGGCAACAAATTCCAGCTGTGTTGCACACACCCCATGGGGCAGAATTCGTAGCCCAAAACACACTTTTGGAGGCATCAGATGTAAAATATTACGTTAACACTGCTCTTTACTCAAGTCTACGTCTTTTGCTGGGGCTCAGCCTTTCATTTCTTCTTAGGAAGTTAACGATAAAGGCATCATAACACGTCACCAGCAACAGTACTGCAAAGGAATGCTCAATGAGCGACCTGATGACGTTCAATAATAGTCACTCCGTTGATTTTTGTTCTTTCGAATTAGAGCATGCAGTACTCCTACACCAGACTTTTGAACTTAGCATGTTGAATATAAATGGTAATCTGTGACATATATCAGTAGTCGAGACTTGCTTAATGTGGAAAATCATTCATGCCAGAACGACCTTTGTTGACACAAGAATATCTTTTTCTGGCGTATTTTTCCCAAAAGCACTCGCTCCAAACACAGTTCAAATCTTTCTAGCTGCCACCTATACATTCACGCCTCTGTTATACCAAATCAAATGTTGTGTTGCAGATGTTACACCTTTTTCCACTTGCGACTCAATTTTACAATGCTTAACTGTAGTTCACGCTTTTCAAGTACGCAAAATCCAATGCTTAACTGCAAGATGATAACCAGAACTTCAAATTCGAAAATGGCATTGATACACACACTGACAGCGTGGCGCCGCGTTCACCTGGACGGCGCCGGATTTCAGGCGGCGGGTGGCGTCTGGCCGGTGGCTGGTAGCCGCTGCAGCGCGAGGAAACGCTCGAGCGTAAGCTGTTATGATCGCGACGCAGCCACGAGCTTTCCTGCGGAATTTTTTCTGGAATACTTGTTATTGCGGGTGGCTAGAATGTTAAGCGAATTGTCTTCGATGTTCAATCAAACTCACAACTTTAGACATAAATGTGGTAAAAAAAAAAGAGCGTGAACATGCGACTCTAAGTTTAGAACGCACGACGATTACCGCAAGACCACGGGCTCACTCCAGCCATATCAACTCGGAAGTAAACAACACTTCCTCCTAACACTTACGCATCTTACAGTGTTGCCAGATTGTGCAGATGACCGGACTTAGAGGTGTCAGGGGCGGTCAGTTTTATTGGCCACTTTAAGTGATCGACTCGGACTTAGTCTCTGTGGCGGCCGGCCGGCGGTCAGTTTTATGTCTAAGACTGTACATAAATTACCTGTACTATACCAAACCAGTATACATATACATTTTAAATAAGTCGAAAGATAGAACATAAAATCTTTAGCTGAATCTTTTTTATTGTTTTATTTGCAACGTGTATTTACTTTACTTAGTGTTATTTATGATGATTCGTCTTGAATTTAGGATGCCTGCGTTCTTATTCGTATGAACTGTACACTAAATTCAGCGGAAAAAATTACTCCTACCGATACTATAGGTTTACATGTAAAGTTTCGTGATGTAGCACACTGAACAAGCATGAAAATCACTAATAAGATGTGCCAGTTGTGTAGTGGAGGACTGGTTATTATAAGAACAGCTCGAATGCAATACGTGTTTTTACCACTGATATGTCAGCACCAGATATATATTCGGACCTATCTCTCTCTTCTTTACATTTTGGTGAAATTATAGTTCAGAGGTGTAACGGTATCAACTATTTATTACACTGTCTGACAGTGATAATAACGGCATCTACGTGACGCGAATATAGTCACTGGCAGATAAATCTCGATAAGCTTTTAAATTTTCTGAGAGAAATACTATTATGGCTAGTAAATCACAGCAGCTAAAGAAGTGATGAGAAATTAATAAACTCATCTGAATTCACGTTTAACTAATTTAAGTTGTGAGATAAAACTTTCAATCCGTCTGCTCGGCCAACTCAGCTAATTAGCAAAGCAAAGTTTGCGATGCAATTACTTGGAAGCATCGAAAATTATATTTTGCCGAGTAGTGTCACATTGCGGAGGTGCTGTTAAAGTTGGGAAGACTTTTTTAATATTAGCGCATAGATTACCAGAACCGTTTTCTGACAACTTAAATATTCGTAAACTTTTCTATAATATCCGAGAAAGATGTTACTCTCAGATTGCGTACTTCCCCTCTTATATTTACTACAGTAGTATTCAGAGTATTCATTCCATGGAATCAGCGAACAGTTCTAAGGTTTCAGCTGCATTCACTGGGCAAAAAGAACTGTAGTATAATTTGTAGTTTTGAAATTTAAATCTCTTTAAATGGTCTTGCCTTCCGGGTGTAATGATAACTGTGTTTTCGTCCGCTCCTGCTTCCGTTTCTATTCTATAATTTATTAAATCAGTTCACTGGAAAATATACGTTGGCTGAAAGTCCGTGTCCCTGCCATTTAATAGAAAATGTAGACTTGAAATCCTTTGAAACAGCCCTAACGTACTAATCGTGACTTTCCAGGAATCTCATTCTCATTCCTTCCAAATTTCGTTTATCAAACGACTGACCATATCCTGGGGAAGCATTTTCTACTTGAAGTCATATGTCACATTATCATCACACCTGCGGAGTTTGTACGATGAAACCAAATTAGTGACTCCATTTCGACTATCCATATAAAGCAAGGAGACAGTTTATTGCCTAGCGGATATATTTGATCGGTATCTCTCTTGATACTTACCCGAAACTGTTTAGGAAACAGCAGAAAGCAAACACGAGGATGTCTGGACAAGACTTTGAGCACCGCTACTATTTATAACAAGTTCAGTGTTTTAAACACTGTGACAATACACTCCGTGTGCAGTCTTTGATTTAGTCGCCGTTTGAAGATGGCCCTAATTATATCGGTTGGCCGTGTGTAGATGATTCTAAACATATCGATTTCCTTCTTATTTTTCCTCGTTCCATACACTTTTCTCACTTTTAAGGCCCTCACTAGAATAGATAATAGCTCTGCCTGTAATTCTGGCAATACTACTTCACCTCTGTTACAGTCTTCCACTTGTTGCCTGCCCCACCTGTTAAAACCCTGAGAGGGCCTTTCGGAATTCGCTTTATGTTTTCTCATGCTTACTTTATAGGTACCCCAAACGCAGGGGCAGTAGGCTGTAACTGGCGCCATCGGCTTCTTGTATATGGTTTCATACGAGTATATGGATGCACTCTCGTTTCCAGGAACCTTCTAAGAAATCTAAGGCCTCCATTCGCCTTGTCTGCTACTGTCCTGTTCAACTCGCTTCTTTTTTTTACATCAGTTGCAATCTACATATCCTTCAACTTGCACAGTGTATTTAATTTTAAATCTCCCCCTACAATTTTAACTCCCCCTTCTCCCACGTTCCCTCCATTACGAAATTAACTATCCTAAGATACCTCATGATGTGTTATATCTACTGTCACTTCTTTCTTCTTTTACGCACTTACGTACTTGTTCAAAGGAAGAAAAAAACGATTGATGATGAATAGCAGAAATCAGATTAGTGATAAACCTAAAATTGGACCACGTCTGATTGAACACATCTCGCAAGCAATCCGACCTCATTTCCGCACCCACAAACGAATAGCCTGTAATTTATGGGAACTGGGTGAATTTTACGTAGTCAAAATTTGATATATAATTCCAGAAACTTACCAAGGATTTGTATGATTCTATGCTACGTAGAATCGCTACTGTACTAGGTTCCATTGATGCACCAACACGTTATTAGACAGTTGAGACTAATGTTATGGCTCATCAGACTGTGTATAGTCTGATGCCTACCTGATTAGTCACAGAGCCACTCACATAGATAGGTATTCGCAAAAACTAACGATGTTCCCTGGCCCAAAAAAAGACGTGAAACAAGGAATGCCACATTCCTTTTGTCTACAGAGAACTTTGACAGCCAATTTGGAAAATGTATTGTTGCTATATTTGTGAGAAGTGTGACTTCGCTGTTTATTAATGAAGTAAACTTACTGAAGTATGGTTCATTACTTACACACCAATGTGATGTTTTCCCTTGTGCCAATTAAACAGATAGAAAGATTAAACCCCGTGCAATCAGCTGTTGTCGTGTGCTGTACGTGTTGAATATTACGAAGCGTAATCATACGTTGTCATATGGTACCTCGTCTAATTCGTAATAAAGTGATTGTGTTTGATGCTTGTTGAAAACAGCGTTTTGAACTCAGTCACACAGTATTTTTACTTGTCCGTGAATGTTGTTGTGAACATTCAGAACCCGAAAAGAACAGTAACACACAGGAACGAGCACAAGAAGAAGTAATAACTGATACTACCCTTGACTCGGGCTTAGTGTGACGTGAAAAAGGGTGAGTTATTCAACCACAAAAATGTTTTTCACCTGGTCAGTGATGTAGACCATTTATAGGCAATAAAATATAGACACAAACTGAAATCATGCGTTTAACAGAGAGATCGAAAATAGTTACATACACAGACACACACACACACACACACACACACACACACACACACACACACACACGTAAACACACACGTGTACAGGGTAGACTATTTTAATCCATAATGGGAAGTAGCTCGGGATAGATACGAGATTCTCTAAAATGTTTTCGATTAAAGCTGTAGGCAGCAAAAAGGGTCACGCAGTGCTACCAATGGCAGTGATCTTGAACGTGATTTTCAAAGTGATATGGAGGTTAAAGTGACTTTTTTGTAAACGGGAACCTTAATATTTGATTTCGGATTTGAAAAGGACGCACGTTTTACGTATTAAATGATACGTTATTCACGATCATAGCAAGGTATACCGCAGCTCAAATAAGCAAATATTTTTTTTTTGTTCTAGTAGGAATTAACTGGGAGTAGAGGAGGGATACAGCTAAATACAATGTCAGATACAAATTAGAAAGGACATCTCGAGGAATGAGAAACGATGGGACTCACTCGATGGCTTCTAAATCAATGATCTGTGTTTCATATCTACTTTCTGTCTTGCAATTGCCAAATATATAATAAGTCGTAATGTATTTCTATTTGGCAATAAACGTGGTAATTAAAACTTAATGAAAAAATCTGTCGTCATTCTTTCCAAATCCAACGTCACAAATAGAGATTCCATGAGACAAAACTCAAACTTCGAATTACCGTCGATAATTACCTTTAAGATCATGGTTGTTGGTAATGACATATGACCGCTTAAAACCCCTTCCAATTTGTATTTAACATTATATATTGTGGTATTCCTCCTCTGTTTCGAATTAATACCTACTAAAACTAAAATCACATTTGCCTATTAGACCTTCGCTGATCCTTGCCATGACCTTGAATAATATATAATTTTATACGTAAATTTGCAGCTCTTGTCAAATCTTAAACCAAATATTGGTGTTCTCATTTAAAATATCACTTTAGGCAGCAAATAACCAAGAATACCACGTTCAAGGTCACGGCCATTGGCAGTAATGTGTGACCATCGTTGCCAGTTACAACTTTTGTCTAACATATTTTGCTGTATCTCATCTCTATCCATCGTTTTTCTCCATTATGGACTAAAATGGTCCGCCCAGTGTATGTATACAGTTTATTTCTATTAATGATTCAATACAAGTGTCGCCGGTTGCCTGAGCATCAATGATTAATTGTTGGAATATCAAGGGGCTTCTTGGGGAGTACTTTACGTCCACCATTTTAAAATATTGTAATCTAGTCTATTACTTTATATTTTAAAATTCTGAAAAACATACTAATCGTTTTAACGAATTTTTCTAACCGATGCCGTAAATGTTATTAATTTTTCGCTTAAACTCATCCCAAAAATTTAAGTCTTAGAAGCATATTTGACTTTTCCAATGAATGTCACTTTGAATGTTCAGAACCTAACTTACACATCAATATCTATCTAAATAGTCTTTTGTGTGTAAAAGTCAAGAACCGTTAATGAATTTTATATTTCTTAATTTCTGCATGGTGGGCATCAAGCACACCCTATCCCCAGTCATTGGCATTGTTACTGAAGGCCGGCCGGGGTGGCCGAGCGGTTCTAGGCGCTACAGTCTGGAACCGCGCGACCGCTACGGCCGCAGGTTCGAATCCTGCCTCGGGCATGGATGTGTGTGATGTTTTTAGGTTAGTTAGGTTTAAGTAGTTCTAAGTTCTATGGGACTGATGACCTCAGAAGTTAAGTCCCATAGTGCTCAGAGCCATTTGAACCATTTTGTTACTGAAGGTGCACTGATATTACTAAAATTGTGTTAAAACATGTTTTCAGGTTCTGAACCCCACTTACACATCAGAATGCCTTCAACTAGTCTGTTGTTGATGTAAGTCAGCAACAAATATCGAATTAGGCATTTTTTAGATTTTTGGGGGTGGGAATAAAGTAACCCCTTCCCCGGTAATGCTTGTTATGGAAAATGCGTTGGTTGCGTAGGATTTACACAAAATAAAGGAATATATCCAATGGCCTTTAGGGTCATCGGAAAATATCTGTTACTAAAAATTAGATTTGCCCCACATAATTGTCATAAGGAACAATGTACCTCACATAGAAGTATTGCTGCTGGCCTTGGCAAACGTATGTATGCAACTGACAAGGAATTAATGAACTACCGAAATTATATCAAGAGGATTTCTTTTACTACACATTTATTTTAAGAAGATCTGCTCATATGGGAAAAACTAAATATGGCCAACCTCTGCGCACAAAATAACAGGAAATATATGCAGTATCAAACTGTATCAGTTACACGTAATACACATATTGTGTGTCTGCAAGGTAAAGGGAAACACAGTATGAAATAGGCGTTACTTTCGGATGTCGTGAGTATATCGTCTTTACTATTACAACTATTTTTCGAAAGAGTCTAGATGCTTCTCACAAGTTTCGTAAAAACGTTTGGCGTCAGTACGCCTGCGGGGGGGGGGGGGGGGGGAGGGGACTGTCACTGTCATAACTTAGATGTTGCTGGTAAGTCTGTCATGGGTGTCCCCTCGTCATTCTTTAGGATGTCTTTTCCAGATTGGTACAATGGCATCTGCAAGAGGCACACCATTAATGGGTGAAATGCTCTTCCCGTGCATACCGCCAAGAACGAACTTTTACGAACTCCTGGTAGACTTTTAAGGCAACTACCAACGGCACAGGCTCTGCTGCAAACAATATGTGAGCTCCATCTCTTCCACAGGGCGTGAAAGACCACCCTGGTGGAATATGCGCACGACTCGCATGTGAAACCCAGTCATCCAAACAGCAACAAAAAACTCATACTTCGAAAGACTTGACTTCCTTGTTCATCGAACTGTTAAGAGGCGTTTTAAATTGTCTATCTAGACTCTATTAAAAGGAGCTTATTATAAGGCTTAGGCTCACACTGAAATTATGAGTGGAAACCAATCTGCACTAACTTTCAATCACAGCAGGCTGATATCTGTCACAGCGAAAGTGGTGAGGCACATCCTGCATCGTGCCACATTCCTTTTGTCAATCTGCCTCTTAGTCGTTCATTGTCGGATTGGATTTACATGTTTGCTGGATTCAGAATGGAGTCATGAATGCAGACCAAAGTTATCATTTATCAACCATCAAAATCTGAAGAATGGTGTGGCACATTTCTTTCTGAGAGGGTTGTTACATTCGCAAACATGTAGCAAGTGGAAAAAATTAATAAGCAGTTTAGAAAAGTAATAAGATATGCAGGGAGTCTGACTGATGTCTTTTCGCTGCAGCTTCGCTTGTATACACATTTGACAGATATACTGTACACATCTCCTAGGGCCCTTTCCCTGTGTCTTCTATCTCCTCCACCTTCTCTCTCTCTCTCTCTCTCTCTCTCTCTCCCTCTCTCTCTCTCTCTCTCTGACTGCTCCTCCCCTCTCACCCTCTACATCTCCCCTTCCCCCGTCTCTCTGTCCATCTTCTCCTCTCATCACTCTCTCTGTCCATGTCCTCCAGCCCCTCTGCCTTTGACAACTCCCCTCCCCACTCTGACTCTTGACTCCCTGTCTCCTATCAATCCGCTCCTTTCACCTCTCTCTATTCATCTCCTGCTCTAGCCATTTGAACCTTCCTTCAGCCATGACCACACACATGTGTAGTCTCAGCAAAACAGATCAACAATGCAGAATGATACTACTTCCTCATATGTGTTGTATGGGGCAGCCTACATGTTGGGGGCTTGATAACGGGTTTTTGCCCGTCAAGTATTGGATGCATTTCTTGCCCCTCTCATGTAGGCTACCCTACAAAGCCGGTGGATAAGTCGGACTGATATGTAGTATGCTGTAATTGATTTAAACTCTGGATTGGAGAAATGACAAGGTTTGTGAATATAAATGAACTGTAACAATAATGGACTGTGAAAAACTGTGAAACCAACAATGTGAGGGTAGACATCGAGTGATGATTCGTTGAATGGCGATGTCAAGTTCCATTATATTTTTAGACTAATTATATCTGTGTTAAAGTCGTAATGTATTTATTTAAAATAACCATTGTTCATGCTCCTTAAATATTTTTACATCCTCCTTTGACAACAAGCGTTCAGCTCATTTGGAAATTACTGATATGGTGATGCTGTTGATTGCCCACTATTGTTGCAGCCTTGAAAACACACCACATGAGCAATGAAAGAACCTGTATTTACTTTAAACTACTGTAATGAAGTTGGATACCTTTAAGAGAATATTGCAATTCAAAGCAGATGCTGGCATTAAATTACTGATATTTTTCTCACACTCATGCATCACCGTTTTCGCAACGAGCAAGCATACTGAATTCGCCGATTTCCGCCTCAGTCTCCCCATTAAGATATTCCACTTCATCTTCTTGCCAGTAATCAAATACAATTAAACCATGTCATTAAAAACAAGAGAAAGAGGGAGTGCAGAGGGGTCGCAGATGGATTATGAATGCATGGCATACTGGTCACTGAGGTGTTCTTACCTAAACATCATTGATGCTGTACACCGTGAAGTGGTACGGATAACCACGGGCACTAACAGGACCAGCCCCGTACCCAGTCTCTCTACTGAGGCTGGTGAACCGCCACTTACTCTCCACCAGTAACTCCTCATGTTGTGCCAAGTTGTAACACCAATACCGATTAGAAATAGGGTTATACTATGTAAATGTATATCTATGATTATAAAGTGTTTGTTCTTTGTTAGTTAACATCATTAATTTGTGATAAGAAAGTTAAAGTTTGCAATACACGTATGGAAAAAGTAAATGATATATAAAAATAATGAAATTTTATAATATATATATGTTCATAAAGAAAATTTGTGTATTGGAAGCTGGTTCATGCTTAGGGAAGTCCTCCGCAATGGAAGTGGCTTGGCGCGAGGTAAAAGATGGTTTTGGCGGTCGATCTGGGCGGCTCCTTGGTGAGAACAGTATGCAGTCAGTGACTAGCCGTTGCACAGAACACATCGAGGGTGCCAAGGGAGGCATCGGGAAGCTGTTTTGCACGGAATTTTGCCTCGGATGTGGATTTGGCTGTTGCAAGGTGCTCTTGCCAATACGGAACGGCTCTAACACGATAAAAATCCGTCGTCAAGAAGAAATTGTAAAGAGCATTCAACATCAAGAGCCGTGAGTACAGTTAGCCACCACGTCGCTTGCCACCACTACTTCGCCACTGCTCTACCAACTTCAGGCACACAGATATATATTATAGCATGGACCAGTAAATTTGTGTGAGTGTTTTCAATAATAATCCAAGTGCCATAAAACCGTGTTTAGAACCGTAACTTTATCCTAATCATGAACCGATGCAAGATCCCCTCCTAAGTGTGCAGAAAACCGAGTATCCTGTTTCTAACGACTAGTGATTTTGCTCTGTGCATTAAATGTGCAAAAACTTCAGTGCCAGAGTATGGAAATGTTACTGTCTAAAATACCTGCTTCATAGGTGATGAAATAGGAACACAAATTAAACTTATTTGAAACGTAATTTAGCCTTGATTCCTATCATGAACTTATATTTTTTGAGGTAGCGGTCTCAGTGTTGAGTAATTTGCTTTAAAGAATGACAACATAAATTACTCCAAGGGGGGCTAAGCATTGACTTTGGTTGAATTGAACTTTGTTTCTGAAATAATCATATCACTGCCTATTGAGACAGTATCAATTTGTGGTTCCCCACTATATTCTTCTCTTATTAGAAAGATAAATGGAATATTGTCGCTACTAAAGAAATCTGATACATTTCTGTACATGGGAGTGTAAAAAGTATCTATGTAGTATTATTCAATTGTATTTGTGGTGTTTATACTTCAGTTAAGTCAGAAATCTTTTCATGCCCAACTTTAGTTCAGTGTTTCCTTCAGTAACATCTCAGTACTGAATCATGTAATGATAGTGATTGTAACGGTTATTATGAGAGTGGGGCACTATCTTGCTTTGTATGATTACTGGTTGGTGCATTAATGGTATCTTCTGCTACCTTGAGCTTAGATCTCCCTGTATTCGTGAGTATCCAATGTGCTATTCAAAGGGGAATCTTAATGAAAGTAACTTCAACAAATCATATTCAGTTTTTTAAACATAATGTTTCAAATTAATATGCCTAATTAGGCTGGCGACCGTTTAATGTTTCATTTGTATGGACTTTTCTACTTTCATTAACCCCAACATAAAGCCTAGTTCAGCTTTCTTTTAATTGCAATACTTACAAAATTACTGTCCAATACCCTTTTACCCATTAGACAAACACAGTCAAAATGTCAAAATCCTCCTAAAGGTTAACACTAGACTGTGTTAGTGTTATAAGGTGCGTAGGTTCCTCGCTCTTCCGAATTCATCAGCATGCTGCTGCTTGCGTAGCTATGGAACTCCTCTTTATCAATTTTCCAACGGCAACACTGTCGTTAGGAATCGATGCAAAATGTATGCTGAAGTCTCTTAGTATGGAGAATTTGCAGGCTCAGTTTCAGGTTTTTAACAGCCCTACACCTCAGTTTCTGCAGAGGCCCAGAGTAATTTCAGATCTGTTGCAGTGCAGGAGAGACTGCACTCCTGTGTGCGTTTCAAACACGAAATTTTCTGATATTTCAAGTGAGCACTACAGCTACGTTCTGTATTTACGGATGGATTAAAACTGGTGGATTCCGTTGCCTGCTCTGTTGTTTCCCTTGTCTTCGTTTCCGAATTATCTGCGATCTTGAGGTATCTGGAACAGATGAGAGGCGCCATACCATCTACAATACTCGTGTGTTCCCTGGGTGCACTTCAGACACTGCAATGCTTGTAGTTCAGGACATCCAGGATGCCATTGTCCAATAACAATTGTTGGGGAAGGAGGCGTCCTCTGTTCGATTCCAGTGCGCATAGGAAGTGCTTGGAACGAAAGAGCAGATGAGGCACCCAAGGGGATGTGTCATGATTCTCAGTTAGTTCAGTGTGCCATCCCCCTGCATGCTCTCACTTCACTGTTGAAGTGCAGAGTCATATGTCGATGGGACGAAGAGTGGTTGTAAGCGTAATACAATAAGCTGCTTCCAGTAAAGCCCGCGACTCAGCCATGGCGTATCTCCCTCCATCCACGCGGGCGGGATGAGATCATCGCCACTTGTCTTCGCATGAACCACAGCCTTATGACGCATGAGGTCTTGCTCCAGCGAGAGAACCCTGAAAAGTTTGTTGCTTGTGGCTGACGGATCACTGGACACAGTAGTTTAATTGACTGGGTATTGTTTTTGGACCAGAGGTAGAGGAAGGCTTGTCTACAGATCCACCCTCTATATAAAGCGACATTCTATCGAATGTGGCTACAATTTTAAAATTTTTTGATATGTATTGTTTCCTAAGATTTTAGGAAGATGTTCTTTAGGTGTTAACAGAGTGACTAGTTCACTCATGTTTTTTTTTTTACAAGAGGTCAGCCAGCCTCATTTCGCTGTGCTGCTATTTTAGCTGTTCTCTCCCCCGTCTTTTTTTAATTTCTGCCTTAGCATTTTAATGTATTTTACGGACTGGCCCACCATAGTTTTTGTAAGTGGTCAGCTAGCACATTTCCCTGTGCTGTTACTGTTGCTCCTCTGTCGTCTTCTTTACGTTTTAATTCGGGTATAACACGTTTCACCCTTTCTTTGTTGTCTTCTGGCGTACGAGATGGAGTAATTGTGTGGGTCAGAGCGACTGAGATGGGAGCGAGAAGTGAGTAAGTGTCGTTTAGTCGATTTAGTCCTCACGGAGTGATAACATTTTCAATACTTTTATCCACATTTGTTTCTCTTAATATTTGTAAGAATGCTGATAACATCGCAGCTGAGCGCACCGAAATTCTAAAAGCACAAACAGGATTTATTAAATAGATTGTACTAAGAAAAACGCTCTGAGACATTTTCAGTGACAAATATATAGCAACTTTTGTCATGTGGATTACCTGAACACCGTAAGGGGGACAAGAAATACGTGTTTTTTACGTGAGCTTCGGTAGAGTATGATAGATGTATCACAAGACACGTCTAGACACTGCTTCCCTGCAAGAAGAAAAGTGATAATGAAAAGTTATGTTCAGCACATAAGATTTAGAAGGTTGCTGTTGGCACTTTGTGGCAGTAAATCTTTCGTTGCTTGCGGAAACGCTGAAACACACTCCTTACTAGCTTAGAAGACTTTCCCAAAAGCTATAACATAATGGTAGACTTACTACCGGTGGGCTCGATCAACACGTTAGTATTATGGAGATGTTTCATGATCCCAGAAGAGAAGACAATGTTCTTTTCGCGAAAATTTTGTAGAATCAACATTCGCAGTTTACTACGTAAATTTCAAGTAAAATAAGGGAAATTAGGGCTCGAGCAGAGGCATCTAGGCAGTGGTTCCTCCTTCTTCCCTGACTCTGTATGCGCATGGCACAAGGTACCCTCCACTGCTATTGGATTCATTCTAAAAAAGAAAGTAGTGAGCCATGTCAGATTCACGTGAACAACACATTAAATAACACAAGTCGGCTAATGTAAGATTCACGTTCAGTTTAAGACGCTGCCGAGAGGGGGACTTTGCAGATAGGATATTACTCAATCTTTCTTCCAATTTGGTAAGTATGAAATTTCGTTTGAAATGTGCTTGTAAGCCTCGTAGTCCTCACATATGACGACTTCCTCTCATGGCTTTCAGTCCCCTGGGTAATTTTTTTATGGTCACAAACGTTTAAGATAATTATGTACAATATTTAATAACGTAATCTTGTAAGAGTCTCAGGCTGACGAGTGAGTTACGTAGTCTGATGTATATTTGCGAAACACACACCGAAAGTCGCGTCGAAACGTTTTCCGAAAAGCGGTGTGTAAATGTTAAGTAGCAGTTATAGATTAGATCGAGTATGAAAGGTAATCATGGAAATTTCATGACAGTATATTGACATTAGCATAGTGATGTTGAACTATTAAGCACTTCCAAATATTGTGTTATTAGTTTTAGTGTTAGAACAGCCCATAACATACAAATCGAAAACATCACGGAGCAAATTATTTTCTTATCTTTAATGTCAATATGTATTCTAAGTACTTTTAGGAGTCATTACCAGAAATGTCATCATGATCACGTGATCAGTTTATAATAGACTCATGGCGGTTTGTAAGGTTAGGGAAACAGTTGCATGCATTAGTCTTACGTCATCGAACTCAGTCTCCATCTCATCCTCAAAATTCTTCAGTTTTGATCTCCCATTGGATAAAACTTCCACTGTACCATGAGAATCACGAAATCCTTCACACATTCCATTTTGAGAGTAATTGCACTTATGAGACATGAGGGGTTATTTGTTGCACATTCTTGACCAAAGCGTCTGGAAATCCGAATCAATGACCGAAATATGGTATGAAAGTGATAAACTATTATAGATTAGATCAGCCCATAGAGGTAAACATAGGGCGACGCATCAATACGCATTTGAAATATGTGGTGATATGGTGATGGTAACTAAAGCTCCAGATTGAAAACTGAAAAAAAATCACCATTCGGAATGATGTAAAGTCTGCAAATATTCCCACTAGACAGTGCTGCAAGCGTCATAGCGTAAATGGTTACGGTTACAAATGACAGAAGAATGGCAAGAGGACGGCTATGTTGTGAGTTGCACATTCAGCCAACCGTACCGTGCAACATGCATGAATACAAAAGTTTGGCATTCAGCAGCTGTGGCACTGTCAGGTACGTCCATCCACAACAACAAGGTTGTACCACATGGAATGTGGAAAACAGGTTTTTAAATGTCCTGAGGACAAAAAACATAAAATGTGTAGCCGTCTTGTGATACACGGTCCTATTTTATTTCTGTATATGTAAACAAAATGATTCCAACATGTTATCAAGTTGACACAAGGTACAGCATATTTGTCATCGTTGATTTCCCAGAGCATTTTTTTTCCTTAGTTCAATCGATTTAATAAATTCTTGACGTGTGGGAGAACTCTACTACCGTTATTAGTATGTCATTACTGGAATTATTCTACATGTTTATGATGACATGTAATAAAACTATTTTTGACAGTCCTTGGACTGATAATGCTGCTGCTATCTCGATCGCATCACGCCACAGTGTTGCACCCAGCCGTTCTTACTACAACTGTTGATATTATTAAAAATATCGGGAGTCCGATATACCGATATTTAAAAACGTATCAATGTCGGACATCAATAATTCAAATAATATATCGACATAATGACGGAAAAAATATCGACGTACCTGCCTATAAAAAAAAGTCTGCACATTATAATATACTGCCAGTATCAGAGCTGTATATTTAAGTATTGATTTATCATTACATATTTTGTACATCAGCAAGCTAGCAGCCTGCCTCTCCCACTTAGAGCAAGAATTGCAAGGGAAACAATGCACGTACACGCTTGGCAATAACCACTTTGCTAATAATGGTAACTGCGTAAAGTGGCACAGTAAAAGGTGCCCGATGGGTCCGTCGTTCGGTTTTGTCACATATCGTGTTTGTCCGGAGCACTGCATGTCGACTTCAATATTTTTTTCATTTCTACCATCGCCTGTGACCTAGAAGCTGTGATGTCAAAATAACATGGATAAACTTTGCGGTTTGTCTTGGTAGCGTCGAGCGCCGATTACATCCCCATTTCCCCTCACACGTCTCCACCCACTGCAAAGACAATCTTGTGATTTAAATTTTTATTCGTCAGTTTCAGCCACTATTTTTTAAGAATGCCGATGTGAAGATACAGCAGATTAGTTGTGTTAAAAATTGTTCCTAACGCCACTGGTGTGCTATTTCTTTTGCTTAACACAATGAAAGTGAAAGATTGGACGCGATGAGACATCGAAGAGTAGTAAGACTTCTTCTTGACACAATGATAATGAAATTACCTTTTAGAACAATTTGAAAAGAACGACTTCAAATATTTACCGAAAATTGTGAAGAAAAATATAAAATAAAATAAAATATTGACACTCGATAATAGCTTTTTGATATCGATATCTATGGGGCAAAACGTCTCTGAAATATATGTATATGTCTTGGTACAAATATCGATATAACGATATATCGATACTTTTAAATAGCCCTACTACTGGCACAGAGGTCTGTCTCTAGACGAGGCGCGGCGACTGTATCGGAAGGTTTGTCTTTTTTCTGCTGGCCACAGGTGTAAATATTTAGGGCCGCTGATAGGAATTCCTTGACATTTACCTGTAGTGATACAGATGTCAGTAATTCCGCCTTTTATCAATTTTCGCACAGAACACTTTTCGGCATTTACTGTCAACCCACTGTCACCTTGTTGAGGCTGTGGTGGTACTTCTACGTGAAGAGCACCGTTGCGACGACGGCAGTATTCGCTGAGCTACCTGCAGAGTTATGGTGGTGGAGGTAGCGTCCACTCGAGGCAGCCGTGGGAAACGAGAAGAAATGGGTGTGACTTTACCGGTACCAGATATGTGCAGGCCGTTTCTTCCTGAAGTCACTGCGTGCGTGTGTTGTTCGGCAAGGTGATTCCTGTATGTGGAAGGCTAACAGTAATTACAAGTGACTCTTTGGAGAATCGGTATAATTGTTATTCTCTCTTCTTGTCGAAGCGCGCGAAAATTAAGGTCGCATTTTATCGTATACCAAGAATGCGCCACGACCTCTGTAAGTCGATGACTTCGTATGTAGAAATAGTTCGTTTGTTTTTCTGGACTGTGCCTACTGCTTAACTTCTGAGGTCATCAGTCCCCTAGAACTTAGAACTACTTAAACCTAACTAACCTAGGGACATCACACACCCCCATGCCCGAGGCAGGATTCGAACCTGCGACCGTAGCGGTCGCGCGGTTCCAGACTGTAGCGCCTAGAACCGCTCGGCCACCACGGCCGGCCGCTGCATCACAGACAGAAGCGCCTGCGTTGGTGTACTCAACGACGAACCTGCGTGCACGAGTGGCCAAACGTCATTTTTTCGGGTGACTCCAGGTTCTGTTTACAGCTTCATTATGGTCGCATCCGTGTTTGGCAACATCGCGTTGAACGCAAATTGGATGCGTGTATTCGTCATCGCCATACTGGCGTATCACCCGGCGTGATTGTACGGGGTGCCATTGGTTACACGTCTCGGTCACCTCTTGTTCGCATTGACGGCACTTCGAACAGTGGACGTTACATTTCAGATGTGTTACGAGCCGTGGCTCTACCCTTCATTCGATCCCTGCGAAACCCTACATTTCAGCAGGATAATTCACGACTGCATGTTGCAGGTTCTGTAAGGGCCTTTCTGGATACAGAAAATGTTCGACTGCTGCCCTGGCCAGCACATTCTCCAGATCTCTCACCAACTGAAAATGTCTGGTCAATGGTGGCCGAGCAACTGGCTCGTCACAATGCACAATGGATCTATGCACCCAAATTGCGTGAAAATGTAATCACATGTCAGTTCTAGTATAATATAATTGTCCAATAAATACTCGTTTATCATCTGCATTTCTTCTTGGTGTAGCAAGTTTAATGGCCAATAGTGTAACTAACTAATCGTGTCGTCAAGTAGCAGCTGGCTCGTGTTATACTTTCGTATGCTGGTGCAATACCATTCTGTTCAGATTTAGAAACTTTCACTCTCCTGTTTCCTTACTTTCTTGATGTGTAACATAGTGTGTTTACATATGTATGCACATTTCAGTGCTGGAAGTGAAACTGCCTGGTGTGAACGGAAATACCGTGCTCACATTGATGACTCGCTGTATCGAATCTTCTTCCATCAAGTGCCTGGTGTAATATGTACTCGTCGTATCTAAACTGCAAGTTGGAAGTTTACTTTCAGAATGACCACACGAATTTCTTCGCAGGTGCTGCCTTGGCCTTACAGGAGTCCCACACGCTGAGATACGACAGCTACGCGAATTCCTCGACAAATATTATTGGAGCAGCTCCGCGAATCTTGTGTGACGGGAACGTGTATGTACTCCGGATTATTCCATTAACTGTTCACTAGTCTTACAGTGACATCGCAGACTAATGCTACAAGAGCATATTTGGTGTTACATGTCTTTTCATTCCTCCTGGAGACACTGGCAGATTTCTATACTGTACCTGATCGGCTGTATTTGTCGCTACATTTTTCCCACTATGGTCAGTATGGTTCACATTTGGGGGAATGTAGCAGTTTCATCAGATATGCCACTGCTGCCCACGTTTGAAGTACACTCTAGACGAACCTTACCTTGTGATGGACACTGGTAGAGCTCCTAATCTGATTTCTCTCGAAGCTATTTATGAGCCTTCTAGCGATTTCCCACACTCAGTAAGATTTCAATAGTTTATGTCGTATTGTTGTAGGTTACGTGCCTATTTATTCTACCTGAGGCCTCTGGCTCACGTAGACTGACGCCGCCTACACATAAACGCTAGTTTTCAAAGCAGTGTGGTAGGGGAGTTTGATTCTTATTGGTCCAGAGAGAGAAGGGACGGATGGGATGATGCTTATCTGCATAACTCATTACGTGCTTTCGTCCACAGTTTACGACTGGTTTTCCTTTATCACAGTAGGCGGGTCGGTCCTCCCTAAGATCTAGATAATGTCACAGTGGCTTTTCTTCTAGCAACCACGCCAGAGACGAGTTCATCTAAAATAATACAAATTTCTCGGCCATTGCTGCGTTGGCGCAGTGTGTCCATAGCCATACGCGTTGGCTTTCATGGTCTGTTAAGCCTTGCAGATGCAACACAGTTGTTCCTTTACAGAGTTACTCCTTTGCTTACATCTATCTGCTTCTAATGACCCGCAGTGGTCACCTCTGCAGATGGGTATTTTATAGCATTGGGCTATTTCTTATACACATATAGTGTATCTGTGGTTGACAGTGTTGGAAATCGGTCAACCTCAGAATTTTCTATGCCGTCATAAATTTACGATGACATCACTATTTCTAGCAAAAAGCTCGTTTTGACACACAAATTATGACGTCACACAACCTAGTAATGTAGTGGTGGTTTAGCAAGTGTTTACGTACCACTTAATGGTGTTTCTTTAACATTGAGGATGCTTTTGCAAGGAGAAAAGCCTCAAACTATTTTTCTACAACGCAATAAGTTGTAATGTGGTCATGTCATTCTGGTTTCTGTGTGGCATCGACGTGCAAGTCAGAGAGAGAGAGTAAGTTTCGTTACTGTTAAACAATCTTTGGTCTTGTCGTGGTACAGTCTTTGCCTCTGCGCAATCTGATCCATTCTCAGTTGAAGTGTGGCAGGTACTGCACGTATTTGTGATTATATCTGTTAGATGAGAAAGGACAGCAACGTTGAATATCATGTAAGCTGAAAGGAATAAATACTTTGAATTATGTAACCAATTTTGATGGAAAATGTTTGAGATAAGACTGCAGCACTGCGCACCTAATTTGTCGGAATGATTTTTGTCAGATAGTTAACTTACTCAGAGGTGAGAGGAAGACCACCCCACTTCCCTGAATCGTAGATTATGATATTAACTGATTAAGCTCACCGGAGATATAATACTGCGAGAAGAATTTGACAGAGCACTGAGAGTCGGAACAAGGAGCCAGGATTAAACGATATTCCTTTAGAAATACTGAGAGACCTGGGAGAGCTACTCATGATGAAACTCTTCTATCTAGTGAGCAAGATGTATGAGATAGGCGAAATATACATGAGACTTAAAGGAGAATGTAATAATTACAATCCCAAATAAATCACTTGTTAACAAGTGTGAATATTACTGAACTGTCAGTTTAATAAATCGTGTTTCAAAATACCAACACGAATTTTTTACATAAGACTGCAAAAATTGATTTAGGCCAACGTTGTGGAAGATCCTTCTGGAGCCCGGAGAAATGTAGGAACACGCAGGAAAATACTGATACTATGACTTACCTTAGAAGCTAGGTTAAGGAAAGGTAAACCTACGTTCATAGCAACTGCAGACTTAGGTAAAACGTTTCACAACGTTGACTGGAATACTCTGAAATTCTGAAGGTAGTTATGGTGAAATACAGGGAGCTAAAGGCTATTTGCAACTTTCACAGAAACCAGACAGCAGTTGTACGAGTCGACAGACTTGAAAAGGAAGCAGTAATTGAGAAGTAAGTAGATAGCGTTGTAGCCTATCGTCGATGTTATTCAATCTATACACTGAGCAAGCAGCAAAGGAAACCAACGTAAAATTTGGAGGAGGAATTGAAGTTGACAGAGAAGAAATAAAAACTTTGAGGTTTGCTGATAACATTGTTAGTCTGCCAGAGACAGCAAAGGACTTGGAAGAACAATTGAACAGAATGGACAGTGTCTTAAAAGGAGGGTCTAAGATGAACACAAGCTTAAGCAAAAAATAAAGGATAATCTAATGCAGTTGAATTAAATCAGGTGATGCCAAGGGAACCAGATAAGGAAACAGTAAAAGTAGTAGACGAGCTTCGCTATTTTGGCAAGAGAACTGATGAGGGTCGAAGTAGACAGGCTATAAAATTCAGACTGGTTACGTAAGAAAGGCGTTTCTGAAGAAAAGAAATTTGTTAACATCGAGTGTCAGGAAGTCTTTTTTGAAAGTATTTGTATAAAGAGTAGCCACGTATGGAAGTGAAACGTGTACGATAAACGGATTAGACAAGAAGAGAACAGAAGATTTTGAAATGTGGTGCTGCAGAAGAATGCTGAAGATTGGATGGTGTAATGTCAACGCCAATATTTTGTGTCGCCAGTGTATGCGATATCGTGAAAACTGATGAAGAAAAGACTTATTATTGTATTATGACTTGTTATTATATTGTGAAATACCAACAATATGTTTTATCATTTTATAACGAGTGTCATACAAGAAATAATCGTATAACAAAAGATAATAGCGCTAAAAGAATTTATTGGCATTTATTGTCTGTGAATTTTTTTGCTTCTTCTGTTGTTCTCTATAATGTATGAAGCGGATGAGATCGAACATAAGCTGAGGTCTGTTCTTTTAAATATTGTAAAAGGTAGTCATAAGTGATCAAAAGAAAAATATAATGTACAATTTACTAAATGGAATTATAGGGTATGGACTTTTATTTGCAACCAAATAACCTACTATGAATGTTTCAAGTTTTGTGTCCGCAGCAGTCCAGACTTGCTTTGTCTGCCGTCCTTATGTGAACGTATGCAGCGGCAATTCCAAACTGCAGAAATAATCAGACACCAATTCTTTCGACTGATATTACAATTGTTGCGGCCACATGTAGCAAGTGTTGCTTCACACAGTGGAGAGTGGCAAAACAGAGGCAAGCCGGCGACCGAGGCGTTGCGAAGTAGGCAGACACAGATAGCCTTGCTGACAGCAGCAGTCTACCAACAGACTGACGCAAGGACGCACACAGACCGAGCGCCGAGCGAAGTCTGGAGAGTGCTGAGTAAGGGGAAGTGAGGCCAGCACGCTAAGTTACGTTGCAATATACTGTGGGAGTAATAACAAAAAGCTACCACGGAGGGTAAAAAACGTCCTCCTGCTGGATATAAATAGTGGAGCGTAGGTAGCAACAGACATAAGCCATTAGGAAGCAGTTCGGATCTGAGGACGGACGTGGTCCGTGGCCGAACGTTCAATCTTCGTAGGTGACGACTCTGGAAGTCTGTTCCAGTTCGAAGGAGTTATCCGTTCGCCACCAGATGTCAGCTTCAGCTCTGGAGGTCAGCCCGAGTTCGGTCGGCACCATGGCTGACGAACTACAGCGAGAACTTCCAGCAGGACCGGCCGCACTGCGGTCATGGTCACAGACGCCGCTGGGGACTGACGCCCGGACTTCACGGCAACCCGGCCCAACGGCGCGTGGTCCGTCCATGACGGGACCTTGCAGACATCGCGACTGATGGCTTCCCAGCCGCCGGTGCAGCAGGCGTCATCAGCTCACCTCACGTACCGGGGCGCCGAGCGGCGACGAGTTCATCTCAGCCACAGGGTATCCTGGCTTCAGCGGAGCACTGGTGGCCTGGGCTCCCGAGTGCGATCAGCGGCGTGCGTTGCGTGCCTTGTCGGAGAATCTGCACAGCAGCAGCCAGGCGGAGGGATCCGCAGGGCTGGCCAGCGACAACGAGGGAGAAATTGTAAAGAAAGTTCAATAAATAATTGTAAAACTCCACGCCGTCTCAGTCTTTGTCGCAGCCACTGTGTCTGCTGCTAACAAGTGGTGCAGAAGGCATAACATAATATTTTAATTCTGAGCACAACAATCCACATTAATTTATTATTTTTCTATTCTAACAGTGAAAATAACAAGGGGGTTCCCTTAGGTGATCTTGATCAGTTGCTGGTGGTCCTCCAGAGCGAGGGGAGTGGGGGAATCACATATAAATAGCACAACTATGTTACCTGACACCAGAAGTCATTACCAGTGACCTTAAGATGATATCGTTAGATTGGCTCGTACCAGCATTGATAACCTAATCCTTATGGGATACAGCACTATCAATCCCCTGACGTATGGGCACCAACCCCCCGCCCCCCTTTCCATGACCCTGAACTTGTGCCACCCAGCCTAACTACCTGGAAGTTTCTCTTGAACATGGGAAGTTATGCTGTTGATAGTCTTGAAGGAATCGCCACCTTCATGATTAAGGGCGATACATATTTTATATCTGAATATTAGTAATGTCATATAGTACGGACATCTTGAGTTCACTTATTGTTCTTATGCTGTTTTTCTATCCATGTGGTTGCCATAAGCTATGAGTGAGTAGTTTTATGTTCTGTTATTCCGTTACCTATAAAATATCATTAGGTGAATGAAGTACTAATTTGGAGAAAGCCTTAATAATAACGAAATTCAGTAATAAAGCAAACTTGTCGTCCTTTATGAATGACGTCACCTACCTGTTTCTTTAAGTGATTCTTGATCCTGCTCATTAATGATTCTTCCGATCACCTTCAACGCGTATGATCTTTGGATTCATATTCTGAGAGGAATTCTTCTTTCTTTAGGGCGAAATATTTAGTAAATTCGTGTGCATCCTTTGTTTAGGACAGGACACCATGTGGAAACAGATCTGTGTCCTTCGATCACCGAAGTCTTTTTTTCAAAGGGGAGTCGAGCGTGCGACCATAACCAATACTTGTAACTGTAACGCTGCATTTGCGAACTTAATTTTACTAATTTAATCGAAGTTTTCTACCCTCCTCCCCACCCTTGCGTTATTACATCTTTTCCTACCTCCCAACCTATGTGAGTAAACTGTGATTTGCATAAGAGGCATTCTTCCTGATTCTCATTCTAATTTATTTCCCGGCTTTTTTATGTATGTGTATGGGATCACAGATGTTTTCGTCTAGTGTCAAGGCAGTTCCCTCTTGTTTGATTGGTAATGATTTCATATAATAGATACCCAATTCACTATGGTATTCATTGTCTACCTAAAAGACATCCCCTCTCCTATATAGATATCCTCATTGCTCTGATTATTCTAGAGATGTTCAGTGGGTGTCAATACATTTATTCACCACCGGATCACATGCTTTTTCCGAGGCGTTTTTTCATTGCCTTGTAAATCAAAGAGAGTAATACTTATATTTTCTCATTTAATTATCACTCGGAACGAACCTCGCACTTCCAGTGGGCAAAATTTTCTCTTTGCCTATGCGATGAAAATGGAGTAAGGCTTATTGTTGGCTGGCTCTCCCCAGAGAATATCATTGAGTTGTAACAGAGACTTTCCTTATGTGCTGGAATGGCAGAGGCCCCTTTTCTTACTTCCATGTGACATAGGAATATACCAAACCTACACCTTTCAACAGTACGTTTCACTATACACGCTCCATTGTAGTCTTCTTTTCTGTCTGGCAGTAACAACTCCAAATTCTGAAGGCTCAAGCACTGCTTATATTTATGCATGCAAAACAATTATACATTTGTTAGCTGAGTCACAAGTCAGGGTAACTATCTAAACTAGAAACTGTGGGACTTTACGCACATACTTTGAAAGTGATTTACTGGCTAAAAATATTGTTGGAGAACGCTAATTCCTATTCGGATTTTGATTTCTCAGGTATTTTACGACTCTGATAGTCATATAATACCTCTTATGTAAATTTTAAATTTGTACTCTCAACACACAGTAACATCACGTTGTAAGCGCAAAGTCGTCTCATTACAGTTTGTAGAGGAACATGATATGTCAAGTACTGTTTGCGAAGCTATTATCTTGTCCCAACACACAAATGTATTTGTGAGCGAACCGTTCGGACGGGAGTAATTGGCAACGGAAGTCCCTTTGAGAGCTACTATGGAACCACTACTTTGGTGGTAATTAGGGTAATTGTGGTCTAGTCATTTTGCGTTGCACACAGAAGAGGACGAAGTGTAGTACACCTTCAAAGATCCTGAGCCAGTCTGTTAGCTTCAAACAGTAATTAATGTTCCTATGTATCCACACAGTAATTATAATGGCAAGAGAACACAGAAATTTACACATCAGTGGCAGAATAGCAATATTGTATCTGCACTATATAAACGATGAGAGGGAACAGGTAAACTAAGTATTCTAGCAATGTACGCATATGTGTTTCCGGAGGCATTCAGGAAAAATTCTGTAATACGTATGCTTGAAAGTAATCATTTATGAGACGATATTGCTACATGCAGTGAATAATCCTATGTGTATATGGCTAAAAGGAGCCATCTGACTGCGATGTAGGAAGAGTAGGTTGTGAACTGGAAGCAGGTTTGCTCGGAAATTGCCGCTTTGGCAACTGCTGTCGTGGTAACAAAGTTCTGTCATCCCTCGAATGGAGATGGCACTTCTTCCCCAGTACAATAATTTAGCATTCACCTTGTGGAGATCGCAGAAGGTGGATAACAGGCAGACAAAATCAGTTAAGTCAGAAGACTACACTGGAATTTATCTCCTGAGGAACAAGTAAACATGTCCGCTGGTTGTGGTAAGCAGACTTGCTGTGGCAGAGGGAGCAGTTAATTGTTTAGCTCAACAATGTTCCCAGAGTATCAAATGGTGTTCAGAAAAAAGTCGTTTCAATGTTTCAAATGTCGACAGTGTGACTGCTGTATTGTTCGTTGGAGATGCAGTTCAATAATGAGTTCCGTATGACATTTTTATGCAGAGATGTTCAGTATGACGCATCTGGACCTAACTCGAAACTAGATAATTACGTAAAACGTAAATGTTTCCCAACTTCCGTGCTGATTGCGTAAATCGTTGGGATCTTCAATTAACGAATGTATGGAACTGCGAGTCCGTTTATACCACAATTAATGTAAGCTTTAGAATCTTTCCTTCTCCAATAAGAAGTGATTTTGTTGTGAAAACTAGAAAGCCGTGTATAGCTCTATTAATGAATACATTTTAGATAACACAGGTAGCTAAGCTGTTTATAAGCTAACTGCTTTTGCTCGAATTTTGATGCCACTGTGCTGACTTTAATTTTTATTTATACATAGAAAAACATTGCTTTGTTGCTTGTTTATACTGTATGGTAGTTGGCTGATCACTGTCGATGTATGTGCAGTGCTTCCTGTTGCGTTTACAGATGTTGCTACGGACACTAAATAAAGGTCTACTTACACGGAATTTTATTCTTTGCTTCATTATTGTGTTTCAGTGTTAACATGTGATTGCCAGTTCCATTTGTTCATAGTACATTCGATTACTGTTGTGTTGTTAGCATGACTTATATCTACGTGCTTAAGATTTTTACTGATTTCCACATACATATTAAGCTAAAGACCGCCTTTATTTTAAAAGAACTGAAGTAATATTTGCTGTCAAATGTACTTCATCATCTGGGTTTTTCCATACCCTGATAAAGCAAAGCGAAGCAACACATCAAACAAATATATGTTTCAGTACTAGTAGAAATTTTGCCTCCCTTCTTGAGTCTGATTTGGTTTTACATATTGCGCCGTTTGGAGCATAGCCGTCGGATGAAGTGCTATTTCTCATTGTGAGCATTCTTTGTCTTCAGCAAACGAAACCTTTCAATGTAGTTTAGTAGCCTGATTTAGCTTTAACATTCAAATACACTCTTTTATTTTAAAACAACATACAATATTTTCATTACACATCAATTACAGAATAAGTGTTATTCCTGACAGGAACATTTGGTAAACAAATTGGCTTAATTTCGACATATTACATTTCATTCAAACGACAAAGCAAAGAAAGGTTTACTGGACGTATATTAACATACATACATAATAATTTCCGAACCATCAAACGTAGCAATTTTCACTCAAATGTAGTTAATTTGCCTGTACGGTGATGAAAGCTTATGGTGCAGTTGACGGTGAATTCCGAATAGTATTCACAGCGAAGTAACTCTTGACAAAATTCTTATAAGGTTCTTCGTTTGATTTTGACATCTTCGGCAAAATAAATTCATGCTTTTTCTGTCGAGTCTTGTGTTTGACGTAATCGGGTGTCGGCAGGGGCTGTCTTCTTCACACGTGCGGAAAGACATCAAGTTTCCGATGCTGCCATCTGTGAAGACGCTTCGTCGACACTGTGCTGCTGGTCATGTCTGTGAACAGAAAGATAATGGAGAAAATATTGTTACTTCACACGTCATCATAAAGGAATAGTAAAAGAGATTCATGAGATGTTTAAAAATACTATTTAGACTAATATGTCTCAGAAGTCCAAGCACTTAATTAATTTGCTTTATATCGTTGCAAACAATGAATTAGAACATGCTCTACAAGAGTGACACTCAGTAGTTCTCTACCCAATACACGAGCACAGAATGGCCTGCCGCCGATTCCTGGATTGTGTAGGTACAACAGATATGGTCGTTTCTTTAAACTTTGTATGTGCAGGGGTGCGTAATATTCCATTATTGTGCCTCGTTTGAAAATATTGTTCAATACAGATTTGATTTTCTCTTCGTAAAACACGAGATTGCGTTTAAAAAGAAGGTTTTCAAAGTATTTTTCGTTTCATTTTGTTTATAGAGCTGTCCCTTGTTCGGCCGACAACAGTGCTTTTTTCGAGGTTGTCCAGCGATATTTTTTGAGTAGTTTATTTGTAAGCGGTCCCTGTTGTCCGGTGCCTCGTTACGAATTAATTGCATTTCGTTTGATTCCTTAACGCCACTTACCTTTGTGGCTGTATCGCAGAGAAAATATCTGCAGAGCAGTGCGAATATCGCTTTGGACAGCACTAATCCCACTCTACTCTTCGCCCTAAGGGTATCGTTCGGTATTTCTCGGTTGTGTCGCAATGCTAGTTGTGCGTTAACAGTGGTACATAGCGGTATAGACAAAATTTACTATTAAAGAGTTGGCCGACATGCACCAAGGGGTATACGTTCGCTGAATGCAATGGAAAATCACAAAATGGCACACTACTGATCTGCTCTCTTATGGATAGCAACAGCATCACAGTACGGTACGTTTGCATTTGAGAGTGGCCACATTACTCTGTGATTCTCTCTCTGTGTTTGGGTGATTGCATATTACTGACGTTTTCGCTGTTCTGGTGGTGTTTATAAAGAAACGATGATTATTGAGGTAACAAACCAAATAATTCCGAAGTATATCATAACTTTGTAACTACCCTTGCTGATTATTGATAGGTCACACTAAAACGCTAAGAAAATATTCCTGAGCAAGCTCAAAAATTTTATAGTTTGATCACTGGTTCACCTTTTTTATCGGGATATTCTGACACTTAGGGGAAACAAAGATAATGTATTGTAAATTTTAACTCTTTATTTAAGGAACTGTCTAAAAGCTAATTGTTGGACACAGAATTTAATTTTACTGTTGGTAAAGAAAATATTGAATATTATGTTCACAAAAACCTTTAATGCTTGGTGCTCCAAACTTTAAAATAAATATCAAAGGACATCTTCTAAACACCATGAGCTACACCTGAAATGTTTCTTTGCCAAACCAGTATTCGGGGGAATCAGCCATCATCAGTGGCATCTGACACAGTTGTATGTTCCTCTGTGTATGTTGTCATGTTGTAGAAACTGATGTACATACAGTTGTTTGTTCCTTTATAACAAATGCCACTGATTATGGCTCCGTTGTACATCCGAACACCGGTTTGTCAAATTAACATTTCCAGTACAGCTAATGGTGTTAAGAAAATGTCCCTGAACATATATTAATAAATTAGTTAGGGATGTTCTATGATGGAGATTTTCTCGTCTGTATGGTCGATTCGAGTGGTATCTTTTCCATTCATTGTACATGACTGTAGTGTAACCTTTTAACTGACTTTTATTGTACAAATCCTAGATTGGAACTTACTTTTTGAATGAATCTATTCCTTATTAGCAAATGTATGTTTTTTTATTCCAATTTTATGCAACGGCAATGTAAATTTTGTGCTGTAGTAAAGAGAGTAGTATACCCAGTTAGTAGAAAACGTACATCTGTTTAAATAAAGATGAACACGAAGGTAGTCGAAGTCGGATGGAGGGATTATGACATGGAAGTAAAGTACTGGAGGAACGGATTGTTCTCGTATTTTGTGGAAGCAACGCGTAATTTGTGGGAATAGATGGTTGGTAAAGTGCAGAGCAGGGTTGTCACGGAAAAGTTAAGTACTGATGTGCTTCGGGAGTTTTTAACAGCGTCACGAAGAGTGGCTGCTTGTAGGATAGTTATTGGACTTGTAGATGGAATTTTAGTATGAGTCTTACGTTTATAAAATATTCGGAACCTGAAAAGACGGATCGGCACCAGAATACGAATACGAAGAAGATTAAACTAAAGTCGTCTAGAAGGAATAGAGTCGACAGAACAGAAGAAAAAATTTATCACAAAGGAATTTAATGACAGACAGCGGTTACGATATCTTGAAGAATATTAGTGTCAATTTAGATTGTAATTGATAATATGTGGGCGGACAGAGCGAATATACGACTTCAAAACAAGTGCAGCCATGAACTCCGTTTTTTTCTGCATAAACAAAGGCATGTAGCACTTAAACTGTGTTTTAGAGAGAATAAATTGAGTTTCATTAAGACTATCGTATTTTTCACAGCAATAACAGCAAACCTTGTGGTTTGTAAGGCCATACCACATACTCTGAGAGTGAAAACTTTTAATAAACTGTCGCCCCGTCAACTAAAATGAATAACTGCGAGAGTGTATGTTGTTGCTAAATAACTGCTGTATGTGTTATACGTAATAACTCACTGCACCTTAAATAAAGCCTACCTAAAGTGATTTGAAGTCGTACACTGCTAAGATATTGTACTTTGGTAGCAAGAAACTTTCAGTTAATTCCTCTAACTTGTGACACGATACGAGATCGCCATTTTAGTGGTCAGTGCTAGTCAGCGACGTAGTTTAGGTTCAATCATCTTTTCAACGGCGGGGAAAAGCGGAATGTCGATATGGCGCGTTACGGAGCTCCCTGAGATCGCAACATCAACCTTAAACCAAAAACAGACAGCTAACCTACATGTACACGAATGCTATAGTTTTGAGAAGATAACTTCAGCTTGGTTGATTAAACTTTATGAGGGGCATAACAACAAAGGTAGTGTACAATGCAGTGTTTATTTGTTACAGTACCTACAAAATCCAATGTTACAATATCTGTAACTTTGAAAGGATATCCTGTTTATCATTAACTCTCACTCTGAGAGACATATAAGCTTCTGTTGGAATACCGCCTGCATTGTAGGCGGTGTTTGAGTTGATTATTTACAGAAGATTGTCAATAAACTTCATTACACGTACGTTATTGCCAGACTCACAGTTTTAGTGCAGGAACGTAATATACCGACGAGAAAAAAAATTTGTTCTTTCGTGAAACATTTGCAGTACTGTATGATAAATAGCGAACAGTGGAAATTTGCAGTGTGTCGTGCAGACCTAGTTTTACAGAGTGGCTATAATTAAACTGTGTTCCAAGTGCTACAGTGCGGGCGTCATACATCGCAGGGTGCTGAAACATCGCAGATACGTCCATTAGTTAGGGCACTCGCAGAGTACGCTGAAACAATCATAATTCCACTTTCTGACACCTCGTGAAAATGTGGCGTTTCAAGCAGTCAAATTATAGTGTGGGTGCAGGAACAGGGGACGAACGAACAAAGACATGATAACGGTGATTCTGGCCCGTTTGTGAGAATATTGTTCCAAGTTACAGCAAGTGTTTAACATGGTATCCCGACTCAAGAACATGTTGCATCCGTAACACAGAATGGTCTATTGCTGCTCGCAGCAAATCCGGTGTAATCAAAGCGATATGTCGTCGTATGCTGTCCTCAGATCAGGAAGAGTCTGGATACGTACCTGATAGACACGAGCTTGCGAATATCCTCACAACCATCAGCAAGAGGGATTTAAGTTGCGGGATCTGAAAGGTATACAGTTTGAAATTGCCTACAGATGAGGCGGTTGTTATCGAAAGTTTCTCTAAGTAAGTCTGTCACCTGAAAAGTGACATGTGGTGTCACCTCAACTTGTATGAAGATAGTGGTATGGACACAGTTGTGTCTTGCAAAGATGGAATGACGTGTTACGCAAGGAGGACCTTACACCGGGCAGATGTCACTGTACACCTAAAATGTCCGCTAGGTGTCATCTCCTCCGGGGAAAGAAAAAACCCGAGAGAGTGAAGAAGCTCTTGGAACCACATTACACAGTCACACAATCTAAGTGCAGTGGGTGTTCCTGCACAATACGTGGCCAAGTAGAGCCCTATATGCTACAGTTCCGTGCATTTAAGACTCCACATAGTGTATAATGTGCCTCGTCCGTCCAAAGAATATCCCCTGGCCACATGTTATCCATTCCTGCGTGTGCAAAAAAACGAAGAGCCAAGTAACGGCCTTGTAGCCTATGTCGGGGCTTCATCTGGACCGTATTCTCAAGCTTTTAGGGGTACCAGTGTAAAATGCGCTGAAAAATGTTTTCAACTTTTGACGAGGCAAGAGACAGTTACCATGACACGATTCCAACACTGGCTGCAGAATCTGAGGTACACTATGTGATCAAAAGTATCCGAAAATCCCCAAAAACATAAGTTTCTCATATTAGGTGCGTTGTGCTGCCACCTACTGCCAGGTACTTCATATCAGCGATCTCAGTTGTTATCAGACATCGTGATGGAGCAAAATGGGTCGCTCCGCGGAACTCACGGACTTAGAACATGGTCAGGTGATTGGGTGTCACTTGTGTCATAAGTCTGCACGCGAGATTTCCATACTCCTAAACATCCCTAGGTTCACTGTTTCCGACGTAATAGTGAAGTGGAAACGTGAAGGGACACGTACAGCACAAAAGCGTGCTGACTGACCTCGTCTGTTGATTGACAGAGACCGCCGACAGTTGAACAAGGTCGTAATGTGTAATAGGCAGACATCTATCCAGACCATCACACAGGAATTCCAAACTGCATCTGGATCCACTGCAAGTACTACGAGAGTTAGGCGGGAGGTGAGAAAACTTAGATTTCATGTTGAGCGGCTGCTCGTAAGCCACACATCACGCCGGTAAATGCCAAACGATGCCTCGCATTGTACAAGGAGCCTAAAGATTGGACGACTGAACAGTGGAAAAACATTCTGTGGAGTGACGAATCACGGTACACAATGTGGCGATTCGATGGCAGGGTATGGGTATTGGGAATGCCCGGTCAACGTCATCTGTCTGCGTGTGTAGTGCCAACAGTAAAATTTGGAGGCGGTGGTGTTATGGTGTGGTTGTGTTTTTCATGGAGAGGTCTTGCAACCCTTGTTGTTTTGCGTGGCACTATCACAGAACAAGCCTACACTGATATCTGAAGCACCTTCTTGCTTCCCACTATAGAACAGCAATTCGGGAATGGCGATTGCATCTTTCAACACGATCGAGCACCTGTTCAATATGCACGGCCTGTGGCTGAGTGGTTACACAAAAAAAAACATCCCTGTAATGGTCTGGCCTGCGCAGAGACCTGGCCGGAATCCTATAGAACACCTTTGGGATGTTTTGGAACGCCGACTTCGAGTCAGGCCGCACCGACCGACATTGATACCTCATCTCAGTGCTGCATTCCGTGAAGAATGGGCTGCCATTCCCCAAGAAACCTTCCGGCATCTGATTGACGGTATGCCTGCGAGAGTGGAAGCTGTCATCAAGGCTAAGGGTGGGACAACACGTTAGTGAATTCCAGCATTACCGATGGAGTGCACCACGAACATGTAAGTCATTTTCAGCCAGGAGTCTGTATACTTATGATCACATAGTCTATATGCTGCACGGTCGGCTATGGATATAGTAACTTCATCAACAACTGCCATGGGAATTGGCCGCCTCCCTCTCCCTGCTGTACCGCTAAATGCACCTGTTTCTTCAAATTTCTTGATCATATTCTTTGCCCTTTTATTGACATTAAGTCTCTTCGCAGCTGTTTCTATCGGCGATATTCCAGCAAGGTAGCCCTACCACTGCTACCGTTTTGATAACCCAACTTTTACAGCAGTCCAGGACTTGTCTCCTTAAGAGCCATTGTGCTTCATACTGACAACTTCAACCTTCATAACCTTTTACACCAAAAGTCACTTCACAAAAGAAATCAACATGCATCGCCAAGCGAAAAATAACGTACTGACGTCAAAACAGGTATCATTTCATATTCTGAGTGCTTACAGCGCCACATTTCCATATGGTGGTGGAATGTAGAACTATTACTTCTACAGCATACTCCGCGAGCGCACTGATTAGTGACCAAACCTATGATGTTTCAACATCATGTGATGTGTACAGCTCACACGCCTGCACTCTGAACACCTTCAGTTTAATTATAACCACCTAGTACCTATGTATATAAATTAACATTACAGAGTTAAGAGAAAATCTTACTTGCATATCTCACAAATACGAAGCAGCAGCCATTCTCCATGAGAACTAACTCATAAATAATTTATATCTGACTGGAATGATGGTCAGTTTAAGGCACAACAGGTATCTGTTCTAGGTCCTCTGGTTTTCTTGATACATATTAATAACGTGTCACTATACAAGTCAAGTGATTCTCAAAGTTTATTTTCAGTGACACAAGATTAAGAGCGGAAAGTGTGAAACTGAATATAAATCAGATGTGAGTAGCCCCAACTCTTGGCTTGTCCTCAAACAGACACAGTGGATATATTTTGTAAGTCATAGAAGTAAAAAAAAAAATTAAAAAAAACACAGAAATTTTGTTACCACCTGATGAAAATATAATACTTGAAGAACATAAACTTAAATTTGTAGGACTTAAGATAGGTGAAAAGTATTCTTGGAGGCATCAGACTGAAAATTTAGCGCAGAGAGAGAGAGTATTTTTAATTTGTATTTGCTTTCTAGAGCTAAAACCAGTTCGTTACAAATGGTGTTTGATGCGAGTTTCACTTGCGGCAATTTTAGTTTGATTTAGCTTATATCCGCATGTTCTGTCTGCTTATAAATTTTCCAGGTATAGTTACATTTTACATTAATGTTTTTAGCGTAATATCACATTGGTTTTCAGCACTACACACTCCTTGATGTGAAAAAGTGAAATATGACAAAATATAGAGTTTATTCACGTGCTCCTGACTAAACTTGTGACTGTCTGCATTGTGTACAGTGTTGAAACTTATCCGCTAGTTTTGGTTTTCACCTTATCAAAATAATGTTCCCTACACCTCTCTTTCTCATGTGAATATATTTTAATTTTGTTAGTATGTGATTATGTAATATGCAAGTGAAATAAAGCAGCAGTGTGAGAGCTGAAAATATAAATAGAGAGGGGTGAAGTGGGTGGGGGTGATTGGCATAAATAATAATTGTAGTGAACAATGAATGCAAAGTAGAGGAAGGAAAGGTGAGTTGGTAATGTCATGGGGAAAATGAGGAGGAGCTATAGGTAAATTGGAAGTTTGTGTGTGTGTGTGTGTGTGTGTGTGTGTGTGTGTGTGTGAGAGAGAGAGAGAGAGAGAGAGAGACAGAGAGAGGTGCTTCAGGTGATGTGTTCAATGATTTGGTATAGTTCCTGTTGTTGAACATTTATCTGATTGTTATTCAGCTGGTTACTGAGTGCTAGTTCTATGTCTATGTGGCAGTTTTGGTGAGAGGTGAGAAGTTGCATGCCTTTTCTCATTTTTATGATACTCATATCTTTTTGTACTTTTCTCTGTCTATGATATTCATGTTTAAGGTAGTCTACCACTGTTGAGTGGTTTGTATTGTATTTATATGCCTTAATGGGTTATACAGTGTCCCAAAGGTCCTGCAATTGAGCTGATATATACCACTCCACTGATATGTGTACAACTTTGTTTTAACTTTAGGATATTTTTCTGTTCTGAATTATATGTTTTGTATGCATTATTGTTGCATGGTTGCATGATTGTATTACGTTATTGTATGTTAGTTTATTTTGGTGGCTGGTCGTATGCCGTTTCTTTGTGGGTTATTGCTTGTATTAACCTTACTGGCATTTTATCTGTATTCCAAGTATGTCTGCGCTTATCCGTTGCTGTAGCTTGGTTTGCCTTTTTTGTTTATTTTTCTCTTAAGTTTGTCTACTAGTGTTTCTTTGTATTCATTGTTAAGTGTTGTGTCTTTTATAGTGGCTGGCTCTGACTGGTTATTAAAAGTGTTGAGGGGAATCTGATTGAGTCTGTTTGACATATATGTGACTGCAGCTTGATATGATTCTGTGGGTAGTCTGAGGTCGCATTTATTATTGTCTTTGTTGCTATGGGTTAACTGTATATTTCACTGACCTGGATGTGACTATCTTTTCTCATGATTGTGTCTAGAAAGTTGAGTTTGTTTTTTTGTTCTGCTTCTTTTTTAGACTTCTTGTTAATGCATATTGAAGTAACGTCTTCAGGTAACATTTATATTTTGTTCTGAGGTCCGCTTACAATGCGTGTTATGTCTTCCATGTTCCTATACCAGTAGATTATGTTGTGGCCTTTCTTTGTTGTTTCATCTTCAACTATTAGTTTTTTATATATTTTATGGAGTTGTTTGCTATTGTTCTTGAAATAGGTGAAACCACAGGTAAACATTCTTCTTTTGCGCACGATATCTGACTGAAATGGAAATGCATTTATTCTGTTATTAAGTGTAATGGATTCATTGATTCATCTACAGCTTCCTACGGTAACTAGTTGAATGTTTTCAGGTTTTCAATGCTTAATTCAGTGGTATTATTGACAAGGATAGAGACGAGATTTTCACTCTGCAGCGGAGTGTGCTCTGATATGAAACTTCCTGGCAGATTAAAACTGTGTGCCAGGCGGAGACTCGAACTCGGGACCTTTGCTTTTCGTGGGCAAGTGCACTACCGTATGAGCTACCCAAGCACGACTCACGCCCCGTCCTCACAGGAGACGAGGTACTGGCGGAATTAAAGCTGTGAGGACGGGGCGTGAGTCGTGCTTGGGTAGCTCATACGGTAGTGGACTTGCCCACGAAAGACAAAGGTCCCGAGTCCTAGTCTCGGTCCGGCACACAGTTTTAATCTGCCAGGAAGCTTCAAGGATAGAGATATACACGCTTCCTACCTCAAGGAAAACCCTGTAGCTCTAAATGGTATTTTATATCCTTAATGCATTCTGTTACTTAGGTGGTAACTCTCATCGTCTTTCATTTTCAAATTTATAGTATTGTGTGACCGATGTTTGCATTTGTTTGGCTCATAAGTATGTGAAAGCTGCTTTCAGATTTATTATTGGGCTGATTGGCATGTCTGTCTTATGGATTTTTGGTTGGTGTCCCATGTCAGAAACCTTAACTTTCCATGTTTCTCACAGTCTGAGAAGGCATGCTTTATGTTTTTCGGTTTGTTTTAAATGTGTGTATTTGAAATCTGTTTGTTGTTGTTGGGGTCTTCAGTCCTCAGACTGGTTTGATGCAGCTCTCCATGCTACTCTATCCTGTGCAAGCTTCTTCATCTCCCAGTACCTGCTGCAACCTACATCCTTCTGAATCTGTTTAGTGTATTCATCTCTTGGTCTCCCTCTACGATTTTTACCCTCCACGCTGCCCACCAATACTAAATTGGTGATCCCTCGATGTCTCAGAACATGTCCTACCAACCGATCCCTTCTCCTAGTCAAGTTGTGCCACAAGCTCCTCTTCGCCCCAATTCTATTCAATACCTCCTCATTAGTTATGTGATCAACCCATCCAATCTTCAGCATTCTTCTGTAGCACCACATTTCGAAAGCTTCTGTTCTTTTCTTCTCTAAGCTATTTACCGTCCACGTTTCACTTCCATACATGGCTACACTCCATACAAATACTTTCAGAAATGACTTCCTGACACTTAAATCAATACTCGATGTTAACAAATTTCTCTTCTTAAGAAACGCTTTCCTTGCCATTGCGTCTACATTTTATATCCTCTCTACTTCGACCATCATCAGTTATTTTGCTCCCCAAATAGCAAAACACCTTTACTACTTTAAGTGTCTCATTTCCTAATCTAATTCCCTCAGCATCACCCGACTTAATTCGACTACATTCCACTATCCTCGTTTTGCTTTTGTTGATGTTCATCTTATACCCTCATTTCAAGACACTGTCCATTCCGTTCAACTGCTCTTCCAAGTCCTTTGCTGTCTCTGACAGAATTACAATGTCATCGGCGAACCTCGAAGTTCTTATTTCTTATCCATGGATTTAAATACCTACTCCGAATATTTCTTTTGTTTCCTTTATTTCTTGCTCAATATACAGATTGAATAACATCGGGGATAGGCTACAACCCTGTCTCACTCCCTTCCGAACCACTGCTTCCCTTTCACACCCCTCGACTCTTATAACTGCCATCTGCTTTCTGTACAAATTGTAAATAACCTTTCGCTCTCTGTATTTTATCGCTGCCACCTTCAGAATTTGAAAGAGAGTATTCCAGTCAATATTGTCAAAAGTTTTCTCGAAGTCTACAAATGCTATAAACGTAGGTTTGCCTTTCCTTAATCTTTCGTCTAAGATAAGTCGTAGGGTCAGTATTGCCTCACGTGTTCCAACATTTCTACGGAATCCAAACTGATCTTCCCCGAGGTCGGCTTCTATCAGTTTTTCCATTCGTCTGTAAATAATTCGCGTTAGTATTTTGCAGCTGTGACTTATTAAACTGATAGTTCGGTAATGTCGACATCTGTCAACACCTGCTTTCTTTGGGATTGGGATTATTATATTCTTCTTGAAGTCTGAGGGTATTTCGCCTGTCTTATACATCTTGCTTGCCAGATGGTAGAGTTTTGTCAGGACTGGCTCTCCAAGGGTCGTCAGTAGTTCTAATGGAATGTTGTCTACTCCGGGGGCCTTGTTTCCACTCAGGTCTTTCAGTGCTCTGTCAAACTTTTCACGCAGTAGCATATCTCCCATTACATATTCATCTACATCCTCTTCCATTTCCATAATATTGTCCTCAAGTACATCGCCCTTGTATAGACCCTCTATATACTCCTTCCACCTTTCTGCTTTCCCTTCTCTGCTTAGAACTGGGTTTCCATCCGAGCTCTTGATATTCATACAAGTGGTTCTCTTATCTCCAAAGGTCTCTTTAATTTTCCTGGAGGCAGTATCTATCTTACCCCTAGTGAGATAAGTCTCTACATCCTTACATTTGTGCTCTAGCCATCATTGCATAGCCATTTTGCACTTCCTGTCAATATCATTTTTGAGACGTTTGTATTCCTTTTTGCCTGCTTCATTTACTGCATTTTTATATTTCCTCCTTTCATCAATTAAATTCAACATTTCTTCTGTTACGCAAGGGTTTCTACTAGCCCTCGTCTTTTTACCTATTTGATCCTCTGCTTATGGAGTTTTAACTTCATCTGATTTCTTCTTTCGATGCACTGTCCATATCCTATACTCAAATACTAATGTATTCTGCTTGCACTTTCTCATTAGATTTTTAACTTCTGATTCATAATAATATCCTCTCAATTTAGTAACTCTTCTTTGAATGCATGCCACTATGTTGTTTTTCTTTTTTAATTTTCTTTTTAGCCATGTACTTACATTAAGAATATTGTTTGATTCATGTGTGGTGAGAATTTATTCATCTTCTATAGTGAAATCAACTTCATTTGCCAGACAGTTGACATTGAGCTTAAAACTTTTTCGCATGGGCTCTTGTTTGTGTAATTCTGCGACCTTCAAACTGTTTTCTATATTTACATTTATGTATTTTGTTACAAGTCTACTATTTTGACAGTGGTTATTAAAATTTGCAACTTCAAGACTTTTGTAGAGATTAATCCGAATTTCTTGAACTGGTAGTAATGGCAGTCTGTGAATGCTTTTATTTTTTCTGTATTTATATATGTATCTGTTCTTTCAAAAACAAAACCATTATTTTGGAATATAAGATTATTTGTGGTACGCAGGCTACTTGAACATTTAGTTTCTTCACGACCAGTTCTGTATCAGGATTTCATCATAGGCTAAACATCATGGAAAAACATATATGTCTGTATAATAAAAAACAATCAGAGATCAAGCATCATTGTGGAACAAGGGCCCATAGTACTTATAACTCTTTCAGTTTGGTATGGACATTAAAACTTCATGAAGTGCATTTGTAAACCACAGCATAAAACAGAAAAGGTTCTAAAATATAAATTTAATAAAGTGATATGATGTAAATGAGGTCTATCTTCGTCATTTTAACTTTATATATTAGATTAATTACCTTTTGTACCTAATGAGTACGGTATTTACAGTACCCTGTACCACTAATAATGTGTATCACATTAAACTAGTGCATTTCCAAAATTGCCTGTTGTACATAAGTGGCCTCTTGTTGTATTATGTACACTGATTTCTACATGTAGTTTTATTATGAAGAACTATACATTTTGCAGACCTGTACATATATAGAGAATGCCGTGAAATGAGATGGAACTTGGTCATGAACTATATATATATATATATATATATATATATATATATATATATATATATATATATATATATATATATAATCAAACAACCTGTATGCTATACATTTATAAAATATTTATTGGTTGTTAATAATATTAAAAACATTTTCGACGCTCTTTGCAAACAGGAAAATGTTCTGTCAATAAAAAAGATTCTTTTTTCTGGATCTAATAAAACTTGTCCGAAAGCTCAAAATCTTCTTTGAAATTTTAGCTATTCTTCGAAAAAATTTGAATTCAGATCCAGAGCCGGCCAGTGTGGCCGAGCGGTTCTAGGCGCTTCAGTCTGAAACCGCGCGACCGCCACGGTCGCAGGTTCGAATCCTGCCTTGGGCATGGATGTGTGTGATGTCCTCAGGTTAGTTAGGTTTAAGTAGTTCTAAGTTCTAGGGGACTGATGACCTCAGATGACCTCAGATCCATAGTGCTCAGAGACACTTGAACCAATCAGATCCAGAAGAAGTTAAATTCTTCAAATTTGAAAAAAATCAAAAGTTCATCTTCTGAAAAACTACAAGCTCTTCGTTGGAAAAACTACAAACTCTTCTTCGTGAACACTACAAATTTTGGAAACACAGGAAATGGCTACAAAATATTCTTTGGAAAGCTTATAAACTCTTCTTTATAAAAGCTACCAATTCCTCTTTGTGAAGAGTAATAAATCTGTTTCGAAAAACTAAACACACGTTTTTGAAAACCAAAAGAACCTAAATATTCTTCTTCGAATTTACTAATACTAGTGCCATGGGAACAAATCTTTAAAAGTTTTCCATGTAAATAACTTCTGTCACATTGTTTACATTCCAATGTTGATAAGGAAGTTATTCATTCCATTCACTAAGGACTGCAGATCTGACTTGTCTAGTATAGACAACGAAATCTTCGAGAAACCACATACATGCTCTATGTTTCGCCACCGAGAAGAATTTTCAGTCCGTGACCAGTGTTGATTCGAGAATTAAACATTGTCACTCACACTTGGTCATTTTTTTGTCCAGTTTCGAATTTGTGACTGATAGCCACAAAATAACAAATGCTCCCATGACATCGTGACAATATATATTTCAACACGAGGGAATTGGCAAATTTTACCTTTAACTATGTCACTGCCTGGCTTTCACCTGGGAAATATTTGTTCCACTTCTATCAGTCCAACCCTCCTTACCGCTCTGCCTCTCCATCTCGTCTGAACGCCTCTCTGTCCATCACCTTCTCCTCCCTTCTCTCTCACAGCCCCCTCCCTCCACTCCTCTGTCTCTCTCTTTCTGTCTATCTGTTCCTCTCATTCTCGCTGTTCACCACCTCCTCCACCATATCTGTGTCCATCTCTTCCTCTCCCTGTTCCCTCTCCACATTATCACCCTCACTCCAATAGGAGGATTTAGGTTCTTACTTCCACAGAATGTTTTTCCATGTAGTGACCAATATGTGTACAAATTTGTTTGAAAGCCGTCCATTGCATTAGGACCAGTTTTTTTTATCACAGATGTTGTCAGCATACACACATGTCACATAAATTTCCCACTTTCCGCACATATTTGTACACATATTTTACCTGTATCTCTAGCGAATTTCACCCAGCACTTTCACTTTCGCGCAGCTCAGCGTTTCTAACGTCACTTCTCCTGAACTATGTATCGTGCAGTGGCATCATTTTGGCGCTTATTCAATAGTAAGTGTGAATACTGTCCGAGAAGTGTGTCGTGAATACATTTAGTAGTAAAGAAATAATAAATTAAAATGTTATGTTCAAATGTGTGTTAAATCTTATGGGACTTAACTGCTAAGGTCATCAGTCCCGAAGCTTATACACTACTTAACCATAATTATCCTAAGGACAAACACACACGCACACACACACACACACACACACACACACATACACACACACACACACATGCTCGAGGGAGGGCTCGAACCTCCTCTGGGATCAGCCGCACAGTCCATGACTGCAACGCCTAGACCGATCGGCTAGTCCCACGCAGCTAAAATGTTATGCCTGAAGGGATATTTCCACTGTATACATACAGGAGATACAGTTAACTTCAAACTTTTTTATTTCCTTTCAGGAAGCTAGAGATTCGTAAAAATTTGAAATTATATGTTAAGTTTGTTGCAAGTCGCTAAGTGTTCACATTCTCAGATACTGGATGAATAAAGCCTGGGTATATGGGCGTCGTCGTAGGTGGTTCTTCACCCACGGTGATCCTCTCCAGGCAGTATGTTCTACGTGTATCAAGTTTGACTGAAATCGCTCCAGCAGTTTAGGAGGATATGTGGATCATACATACATACAGACATACATACATCTGATTTTATAATATGCATGGATTACTTTAAGACCACTATGGACGGAGTTTGTCTTAGATGTGACATACGTAACCACGTCACGTACGCACGCAAATATTGTTCTGTTGTGGCAGTGCTGCTCAGAGTAGAGGTTTTGCTGTTGTCACAAGGCACAGAGCGCTCGTCGTTCTTGTTTACTCGAGGCAGGGTCTTGTTTACGCTAACGTAGCAACGTGCAGCGCCGGTGGAGAGTGCCCCATTGCCTATGTAGGAGAGAGCTACTTACGACAACGCAATGAGCCGAACAAACGGGGCTAGTTCCGGTGGTAAGTACTACCGTCCATTTAAATAAATGTACACAATTCTTCAGACTGTCTTGATCCTTTATTCATGGCTGATAATGCACAGCAATAGTTTGTGTTAGAGAATTTCATCTGCAAGAAAAGCTTCCAGTTATAAGTACAATGAATACAGAAATTTTTCGCATTCTTCCGGAAGTATGGTGAATGTTCAGCAGAGACGTAAGTAACGTCATGTGCGTACCCAAGGATGTGCAATGTGACCTCTAAAATTCTCTGTAGCGATTTGTCAAATAGTGTCAGTGACACTATGAGATTATTCGCTGACGATGGTGTTATTTAGTGAGACGCATTTACAACACACATGGTGAGGAAATGTTCACACTAAATCAAAGTTGCAGGTATAGGTGCATACGTAGATACGTTTACTTTTGGCCGGAACTGAGATTTTACTGGCATTGCATAGTTTTAAAACTGGTCGGCTGTGTGATGCAAGAATGAGACTTATCCCTAGAACTAATTCTGTATAATATAAAGAATGGACTCGTTGTAAGTAGGCTGTTTAGGTTTTTATATTGGTAACGCCACGTAGCGCTCTGTATGAAAATCACTGGCTGTGCTGTGTGCAGTCTGTGGCTACTTTGCATTGTTGTCTGCCATTGTAGTGTTGGGCAGCTGGATGTGAACAGCACGTAGCGTTGCGCAGTTGGAGGTGAGCCACCAGCAGTGGTGGATGTGGGGAGGGAGATGGCGGAGTTTTGAAATTTGTAAGACTGGATGTCATGATCTGCTATATATATTATGACTTTTGAACACTAGTAAGGTAAATACATTGTTTGTTCTCTATTAAAATCTTTCATTTGCTAACTATACCTATCAGTAGTTAGTGCCTTCCGTAGTTTGAATCTTTTATTTAGCTGGCAGTAGTGGTGCTCGCTGTATTGCAGTAGTTCGAGTAACGAAGGTTTTTGTGAGGTAAGTGATTTGTGAAAGGTATAGGTTAATGTTAGTCAGGGCCATTCCTTTGTAGGGATTATTGAAAGTCAAATTGCGTTGCGCAAAAAATATTCTGTGTCAGTTTAAGCACAGTCATGTATAATTTTTCTAAAGGGACGTTTCATATGTCGACACTTAGCCGAGGATAGCTCACTGGAATCTTCTGATTTTTTCTTGTAGTTTGTGTAATTAGTGTAGATTTTGTTTATTGCTAGCGCGTAATTGCAGAGAGAATCTCCTTTGTAGTTGCAGTCTTTCATTGTTGTTGTGGCATGCATATAGATTTGCACCAAGTATTTCGCTGCTGCGCTTGCAATTAACTAGATATTATTTTCAGTGCTATGTTAATGAGTTCTCTTATTTTTGCTCTTCAAATTGTGTTTTTCTGTGTTGTCGTGTGAAATATTGTGATAATAATGGCGTGTGAAAAACGTAATACTAGGCTTCAAAGTAAACTGAGAAATGACAGTGAAGACGAAAGCAGTGTGTTAGCGCCGCAGAGTAATGAATTAACTAACGTTCAAAGTAGTAATTTGGTAATTGTGCATTGGGAAATGGAGCGAGTTGCAAATAATGGTGTAGGCAGTGAAACAATTAGTGAACAGGGAAGCATTATCGATCGGTCGGCAACAGCTCGCCTCGGGATTCCGAAACGACAGGACACAATCTTGCAAATACTGTAGATTCAGGTTTTGCGTCCTCACCGTTTTCTCAAATAAATCAAGACACATTTTCTGCTTTTCAAAATGCGAATATTGCCGGTTCAAATGCACTGCCAAATAGCACTGAGGAACATGTTTCAGACACCAGTGCACTGTTATTACAGTTAATGCAACAAATGGGACAAAGGCTACAAAAGTTAGACACAACGCTTGAACAAAATCAGAAACGAATGGGACAAAATCTTCAAAAGTTAGACACAATGGAACAAAATCTTCAAAAGTTAGACGCCATGGAACAATATCTTCAAAAGTTAGACACATTGGAACGAAATCTTCGGAAGTTAGACACCACACTTGAACAAACACGTGAAGATTTAACTACTGAGTTACATAACATTGAATCGAAATGTCAAAAAGTCTGTAATGACGTAAAAACACAAATTTGTGAGCATTTTCTACCTATTTTTTCGCGGCATGAAAAGGCATTACAGAATCACGAAGCAGCCATAAAAGAACTGCAAACCATTGTTCATGAAAATCATGAGACCTTGTGGGCTAATATTGACTCAGTTGCATCTACCGATTCGGTTACGCAACTTGAAAAAACTCAGGAAAACTTAAAGGACACAGTAGATTCGATTTCCACACAAATGGACACTCTGAAACTTGGTTCAGAAAAACACACTGAGGAAATGTGTTCACTATCGGAGAAAGTAGCCGAACTTTCGGATCAGTTCACTAACTTATCCACAAAGGTAGATGATAATCTGAATGACACAAAACCGGTAGTCTTTAATGACACAGAAGAGTGCGAACAAATTAGGAAATTCAAATAAAATCAGAATCAAATTAATACGCAACACCAAAGAGAAATCCGGGAAGTACAAGATCAGCTGACACAGGTAATACAAGACTTACGTATTTCAGAAGCCACTCGCACTCCAATACGGGAAGAGGGACATAGAAATACGGAACAACCACAAAATAATAACACAGGACACTTCGGAAATTATGAAAGAAATTGGCATGGCACACCGAATTTTGAGATGGAACCGCTGAAAGACGAACAATGACCGATATGCGACTCGCTGACATGATGATTTTGACTATAAGCTGTTCATTACTACACGTAAATTCAAAACATTTAAGAATTCTGGCAACGACATTCATCCACAACCATGGCTCCATCAGTTCTCTCATTGTTTTCCTCCCAACTGGTCATTAGAAAACAAATTAGAATTTATGTGTGGCTGCTTTGAGAATGAACCAGCTGTAAGAATGCGATCGGTCATTCACGATTGTCACAGTGAAGGAGAATTTTACCATGCCTTCCTCTCAGCATATTGGTCTCAAGCTACATAAGACCGAGTAAAACATAGCATCATGATGATGAAACACTTTGAACAATCTGAATTTTCCAGTCTTGTCAAATATTTTGAAGACATGTTGCATAAGAATCAATATCTATCAAACCCATACAGCCCTTCAGAACTCATCCGCATTTGCTTAATGAAATTGCCTGAATATTTAAGAAATATTATTTTGGCAGGACGTTGCAAAGACGACATTGAAGCTTTTCAGGGACTCTTACAAGAATTAGAAATTGACATAGACAGTCGCGGGATGCAAAAACAGGAAAACAATCACTACAGGTCACATCTGTCACAATTCCGTGACGACAGAAACAATAACTGGACACGACAAGTCTATTCTTACAACGCAAATCGTGACCAAAACAGACACCACCCATATGACAACCACTGGCCGAGTAATAATAGGAACAGAGAAAGATCGCATTTCCGTAGTAATGAATATGACAGAGATTACCATAGAAACAGACAATATGGGAACAAAAACAATTATTATCAAGGGAGACAGAATAACTTCAGACGCAACAGTTCGGCGCACAGTTACGATTCAGGGAGAAATTCTCCACCACGTGACGGACAAGGAAGAAACTACGGAATCTACCGACATGACGACAGACGATATATTCGTAACGACAGACCTGAATTGCATCACAGCTGGCGGGATTTAAACAGAGCTGGGCCCTCTCGGCAAGGTGAATTTGTAGAAGTTAGATCTCCTAATCCCAATAACGACATGCGCCAACAAAGAAACAGACAATGACTTGCACCGCAGGCAGCCGCGTGCGCCGGCTGGCTCAGAGAAAAATAACATAAGACGCTAACCTTGAGAAAAATTCCAGCATTCTTTACCGACGTATACCGCATGATAATTGCGTTCAAGTTGAAACTCTGAGTACTATGAAGAGTAAAAGATTGCACCACATTTCACATGTAAAACCGTTTATTGTGAGATAATCTGCTTTTTAACTTCGTCTTTTCCATAAAACTTTTCACTTCACATTTCTAGTACGCTTTGTCACACTTAGAAACTGTTAACATGCAACAATGTTTTGAAGTTAAATATCCAGTCAAGAGCCATGAGAACTTATTTCAACAGAAATTACGAATGCATTGTTATAGTGAACAGATGACACAGTGTTTTTGTGTGTGTACATTCTTGCAACAAGTTGCACGATTACGTAACGACTATCAGGCTTACTTACTTAGAACTTATACTGCTAATGAGATATTAATGCAACATTTTGGTTTACTTGAAAAGATACTCTTTATTTGAAGTACATTCGGTGAGATTAAAGATGACTTAGCATTTGGTTTCTTTGATAGCTACACGATTATATCACGACGCTATTAATATATGACACAATTTACAATGTTGCTTTTGCTGTGTATCTGTTTTATATCTGCACAATTTTTCTGATTTATTCTGGAAAGTAAAACATGTTTTAGTAGTAACTTTTGTGGTATAGCTACAATGAGACTGCCTTTTCCATAGCACAACAATACGTTACAGCACAGTACTTTCTTCATCATGGCAATAAGCGTAATAACTACGATATCTATACGCAAAGCATTTCACTTTTGTTTATCATGAGGTAAGTACATTGACTTTTGCAGAACTTAGCTTTCGGAGGACGATAAATACGACACTTCCACAGAGATTATCTTACAACAAGAGCACAGTTTAGCGCTACAGTACACGTATTTGAGTGATTAATTTTGTACTTAAAACATTTATTTTTAAAGATATTTGAAGTACAATGATACAAAGGTTTTCTGTGACACATTTCATTCCATTGCTGTAATCTGTAACACCTGAGGGTATTATTCATTAATTCTCAGGGGGGTACACGTTTACTTTGTGTACCATGTGTTTGGCAAGCACAAGGAGCCCTAGCTAATATGGTATTTGCTTATACAACTTTAAACATCGATACCATATTTCTCTAACACACAAATTACACAGCTGTCTGATCATTTAACTGAGAGATAAACATTTTTTTTACTACATCAGTGACGCATGTTTACGCAATTACACAGTTGGGTAACTTCACACTTATGAAATTGTATTTTGTCTGTACTTTGTGAACTGTTCATATTTTTTTGGAACCATTGTGATACTATGAGAGCTTTGGATGATGTATTTGGTAAGGGAGCATGATTTTTAAAGTACGTATGAGGTAGATGACACTATTGAAATGAGCAGAGAATTTTTTTTAGGTTTTGACATTACTGCAGAAAGCTACGCCGTTTTTGAGATTTGGCTGAGGTTTTATGATGTTATGATGACATTGTGTATTACGCTGTTGCGGTATGTTTATGATCAATAAACTGATGCTATATGAGGAATTTGATTATGCTACATATTTATTATGATGAAATATTGAAGAAGTGTCGACGAATATGTATATGTGTAATAAGGTAAGGAATAATGAGTAGTGGTTAGGGACTCTGACTTGTGGAAAGTATGTTGGGAACCAAGAATCGTACTTTAAGAGTTATGAAATGTGTCTAAATGCATGAATGTATCACAATGCCGACGAATATTTTTTGGACACTGTTATATTTATAGGATTTTGTTTATACAGATTTGCAACACAAATTCTCGAACCATGAAATTTTTATATGAGACTGTCACAGTAGTGCAAACTGGTATCATAAATATTTCGGTAAGAAAGCCAAGTGACCTTGACGTAATGCGTCTTGAGCGGCCAGCTGTGTCAGACGCTTGGAGAAAAAGCCATTAATGTGTGCCTTTTCAGAGGCACAGGTAAAAAAAAAAGAGGGAGGCCATAAACCTCGCTATTGACATTCCTTTGTAGAAAGCATCGTAAATACGACACCCTCAAACTTGAAAACATGATTACACTGTAGAGTTCTGAATTTATGATATTTACTGAAATGAAATTGTCTTGCTAGTTGAAAGATTGTTTACTGCATTATGAAATGCCATATGGCTAGTGAATGGCTTTTCACGCCTTGCTTTGCCTATTTTGTTTAATATCTGCACTGTAGCATTGGTTAAAATAAAATTTTATGGATGTACTAATATAAATATTTTATGCCTACAGATGCAGTAAAAAATAACTTTATGATGGATGTACTCCAAACAGAAGAGGGAGCACAAAAAGACATTTCCACTTCACAGGAATTGCATACATAACTTTTGTCAGTGACTTGGTAACTTGTCTGCTAGAGCAAGTTACAGTGATGCATCACTCTAGTGTTAAGATGTGACATAGGTATTAGACATGGCCATCTTTACTATAATATTTTTTCTGCTTGAGCTTTTTCACGATTAGATATAAGTTATTGCATTAGCTGCTGCTGTTTGCCAGGCATAGTGTTATTAAATTTCACTTTGTATTATTCTGTTAATCTAGTTTTACTACTGATTTATTTTTCTTGTTTGCTGCACATTGCCTTATATTAGTTGTAATATTGCATTTCCTTTGCTAATTAATGCTGCTTGCTTTGCCAATTTCCATTTTTTTTGTCATTGCTGTTTGTGTTAATTGTTTTGTGCTGCTGCATTGCCTCGCCACTTAGTTGATGCATCTGAGCTCAGTAGATTTAAGTTAGCTTAAGAGGGGGTAGCCTATAAGAGAATGAGTTGCGATGAATTTGAAGAAATGCACTGAGAGGTAATACGAGAAAAGTACAGAAAGCAGGTATAGATAGGACTTTTTGGAACGAAGGGAGATCTCCGAGAAGTAAAGAAAGTTTTGTTTGCAAAATACTGCAGTAAAACAAACCCTGTCCTTTCCTTGTGTTATCCCACTATGTGTTTGTGTACCCTTGTGTATTTATGTTCTTCCTGTCTTTATATGTTTATCTGATAAGACTTAGGTTGTAGAATTTTTCTAATACTCAGCTACATGAACTATGATGAGGAATACTGTTATCCTCAAATGCAATTTGCATTAATAATATGTTATTGACTTTGTAAAGATGTTAGACATTATTAATTCTGGTCTGTTTTAATGCTCATGTGTGAAGTTGATGTTTCTATAATTATTCTGATCTTTTATGTATTTACTTATCTCATAATTCCTGTAACACTGATGTATATGTTTATTTCTATTCTTTTGTAAAGCCTGTTTTACTAAAAATGTTATGTGTATTGTTATGCTTTAATGATGTATTTTGTACCTTTGTAAATGTATTCTTATGTTATAAAATTGTAATTGACACCAGTTCATCATATTATTAACTTTTAAGTTCCATTTCACTGCACACGTTTCTGTTGGTCATAGTATATGGACAATATGTGAGAAGTAGGGACTGTTAGTGTTTGCACGTGTGTTAATAATTCAGCAAGGGACTGGTTAACAGCATTGCTGGTTCTAAGGACAATTAGATAAAAACTTTGTGAGTGCGCAAGTGGTGGTTATGGACTTGCTATATTATCCACAAGACTCTTCAATGGTGATTGTGCACCTGCACAGACACAACAGATGGCTGCTGGCCATCTCTACAAGGACTACAGTGGGTCTGCATCTTTGATGACCCACCAATACCATTAATTCTACAAGGACTACAGTGGGTCTACACCTTTGCTGACTCACCAGTACCATTATTTCTACAAGGACTACAGTGAGTCTACACCTTTGCTGACTCACTAGTACCATTATTTCTACACGGACTGCAGTGGGATTGCACCTCTGGTGGCCCACCAATACTGTAATCTCTACCAGGGCTACAGTGGGTCTGCTCTGTGACGACCTACCTACCAATATTCATCAAAACGTCGAATGACTCTGCTGTGGGTTTGCTCTGTTGTGGCCCATTACCTGTCAGCATGTCAAGAGTCAGCACTGTCTTTCCGTTGGAAGGACAACACTACTTCTTCAAGACTGCATGGAAATCCACTACTTCCACGTGCATTTTCTTTTACTGCTCAGACTTTGAGAAAAGAAACGGCAGTTTTACTGTGATGAATAATCAGGACTGTCTTTATGGACTGTGAGAAAATTTTAGCTTTTGACCAACATTGTATTAATAAGTGTGTGCATTTGATATTTTTCTTACTGTAATTATGAAAATTTTTTTCAAATCTGTATTGGCCAGTGCCCAAAACAATTTGTAAAATTTTTTGTGGGGAGCATGTGGCCTATATAAGTAGGCTGTTTAGGTTTTTTATATTGGTAACGCCACGTAGCGCTCTATATGAAAATCACTGACTGTGCTGTGTGCAGTCTGTGGCTACTTTGCATTGTTGTCTGCCATTGTAGTGTTGGGCAGCTGGATGTGAACAGCACGTAGTGTTGCGCAGTTGGAGGTGAGCCGCCAGCAGTGGTGGATTTGGGGAGAGAGATGGTGGAGTTTTGTAATTTGTAAGACTGGATGTCATGAACTGCTATATATATATTATTACTTTTTAACACTAGTAAGGTAAATACATTGTGTAACGTTCCCTGGCAAACTCATGTTATTAAAGAACAAGTGTTTATTTGTACCATATACGCCGCTCTGGGCAAGTTGTATATATCGTAATTATTGAACAAAAATATTACTGAATGTGGTGTAAAAGACATTTGTTATTCTCCTTATATTTTTTGTTGTAATATTTCTCTGTATTTAGGATAGGAATTTTTCTGTATTTATTATGTGATTGTAAAATGTGTCAGTATTTGCGATAGCAGAGATATAAAATGTTGCCAGAAGAGAATAATATCGTCAATTTGCAAAGAAATGTTAATAGTCAGCAATACTATTTAAGCACAATGCATTATGTATTCTTTGGTCTTCTCTGTTCAGAAGTCATTGCGGTAGGACACTGTGAAAGAGTTTTTTTACGAACGTGTAGACTTCTTTTGTCTCTGTCTGGACTTAGCCGCCATTAGACGATGCGTTACGAATTAATGTGAGTTGTACTACTGTTTGATCTAAATATATCAGAATTTATCAAATGTGTGAATTATTTATGTAAATTAGCTTGCCCACGTCATCTATAAAATTTCTTTAAGAATTTTTCAGCATTTTTTAGCGGTGTTGCTGGGCTGTGCCGCGACCAACAACAGCAGCGGCGGCACATTTAAAAAAAATTATCAAACCCGTAAATCGGGAACAGATGCATAAAAATCAATAGTGAATTAAGAAATTGTTCTTCTTTTTCAGAGATCCTGTGGCTGATAAAATTTGAATTAATTATATGTTTGTGCATTCGTAGGCGGATAGTTAATGTTAGTTAACATTGAAATTTAAACAGTTTGGTTCTTTCAAAATATCTTAAATGTGTAATGAAGTAGGTTTGATCAGTGATAAATGTCGGCTTGGCAATAATTAAAACATTTTCCGCTAATAGAGGTAATCTTGTGTTCTATGGCTAGTGCCGGGATAAAATTCAGTAAAAATATTTAACAAAAAAACCCACTGCATCTGGAAAGTGTATGCCAAGGCCGAAAGATTTAAAGGACTCAATTCTCAACCTAATATTCTTAACCAGTTCATATGAGTACACGTAAATATTATTTTTTCTTTAAATGTACGTAATTCTTAAGAAAGTAAAAATTTTTATTACCACACGAAAATAAGAGAGTGGTTCTACAACAAAGTTTGCACGAAAGAAAATTAACTTAAAAGCAAAAGATAAAATATATTATTCTTCTTTAACGAAATTTCAAATCAATTCCATTCATTTCGACGATTTCGTTAAAATTGTTTGTTCTCTATTAAAATCTTTCATTTGCTAACTATGCCTATCAGTAGTTAGTGCCTTCTGTAGTTTGAATCTTTTATTTAGCTGGCAGTAGTGGTGCTCGCTGTATTGCAGTAGTTCGAGTAACGAAGGTTTTTGTGAGGTAAGTGATTTGTGAAAGGTATAGGTTAATTTTAGTCAGGGCCATTCTTTTGTAGGGATTATTGAAAGTCAGATTGCGTTGCGCAAAAAATATTCTGTGTCAGTTTAAGCACAGTCATGTATAAATGTTTCTAAGGGGACGTTGCATTGTCAATGGTGTCTTTTTGGTGCAAGAAATAGACGTGTCCTGGAGTTAGCTTCTCATGAGCAGTTATTCCATACAAAGTGACTGGAAGTATGTTGTCACAAATATCTCCAAGATAATTACTGCAGTTTATGTTAGACAACATAAATTTTAAACTTCTTGTAGCACATGAAACATTACGAGTCCTGATAATGAGAGAAGTTCACAACTTCAGAGTGCAGACTCTTTGAATACTCCACTGAACATGTAATTCGCTGCAGCGCTCCATTCGTCATTCAGAAAGTCACAACTACGTTGACATATCCTGAGGAAAAATAAAAGTGCCTCTGCCCGTTATACACATATGTCATGAAGCTCGTCAAGTACTAGGTGCCAGCCTAAGAGATGAAATTTTATGATAAGATGGTCTGAGATCCCTCATAATATTCAGTAACACGATAAGTGATAATTTTTATTGTGCCTTTTGTTAGTTGTTTATTCATTTGACAGCATATTTGTAAAACAAAGTTGTTTGGTGCAAGAGAAAGACAAGTCCCCTTCTTCTTCCTAATTTCATAGATATCACAATAAATTTTTGTTTTATTATTAGCTGTTATGGCGTGCTGGAAACCTAAATCAAGGTTGGGAAAGAAAACACTGATTGTTAAAAATATATAAAAGTTGTTAACTTTTCTTCATTCGAAATTATGTCAACGTCGCTACCTGCCTAGTGCACCAATGCATTCTGTTTGATTCTAATGAATGGCAACTGTTTTTAAATCAGTTTAAGTGCTTCACAGTACCTGTAACAAAGAGGAAGTGTCTAGTAACATCAGTTTACAATGTTAGTGGTAGAGATCCTGAGAACACCACATAGTAAGGGCACTAGATACTAACTTCAAGAAGCGACATGAAATGGGACATTTAGATTTGTCGAACATTGCTGGGAAGGTGCAGTACATCTATGAAGGAAATCACATGAAAGACACAACTGTGACCAATTTAAGTGTCCTAGTAAATCCCCACCCCAACACTTTAAAGAATCAAACTCGTATGCATCCCCCGAACTAAGTGTCTTAAATGGCTCTGAGCACTATGGGACTCTACTTCTGAGCTCATCAGTCCCCTAGAACTTAGAACTACTCAAACCTAACTAAAGGACATCAAACACATCCATGCCCGAGGCAGAATTCGAACATGCGTCCGTAGCGGTCGTGCGGTTCCAGACTGTAGCGCCTAGAACCGCTTGGCCACCCCGGCCGGCGAACTAAGTGTGTTACATGGACATTAGTTTGCAGGTATATTCAATGGTAAACCGAATATAATCTGTAGTAAAGAAGTACTAAATTAAAACGCCATACGTGTTGCCCCAGTTTTAATGCATGAGGAGCGAAAATGTAATAAGCGATTATCTTTTTTGTCTTTCACATTTGGTGGAGGATGTGTGCAAGAAAAAGTTTCGAAGACATTTCAAATTATGTACAAAGTTTGTTGGAAAAACGCTAAGCGCTCTCATTCTCAAATATTGAATGAATATAGTGTGGATAATTTGCACGCCATTAGTTACACTGCCTCAAGAGAGATATACAGTGACGTCGATACTAGTGTGAAATCTTTAACGTAAAATTATACACTGATGAGCCAAAACATATGACCAGCCGCTTAATAGCTTGTTTGTCCGTCTTTGTAACGAAATACATTACTGATTTTGCGTATCAGGAATCCGACAGTTAGTTATCCGGTTTGACGAGGTACGTAGCTTAGATGTCTAAGCACAGGTTATGCATCTGGCCTAAATAATGGGCCGCTGATTTGCGAACGCGGTGATGGCGCCCGATACGACACATATGAGTCCCGTAAGACTTAAATTAGGCGAATCTGGTCGCCGAGACTCAACTTGAATTCATTATAATGCTCCTCAAACCACTTTAGCACGGTTCTGGCTCCGACACACGGACATTTATATTGCTGAAAAATGATATCGTCGTCGGTGAAGATATCAAGCAGGAATGGATACAGGGGGATCGCATCTGTCAGCATGCGTTTGATTACCACCACAGGTCCCATACAAGCGCAGGAGAATGTCTCCCTTAGCATAATACTGCTCCCACCGTCCTGCGTCCTTGGCGCGGAGCACGTTTCGAGCCGCCGTTCACTTCCATGATGGCGTTTAAATAAGGAGACGACAATCGACCTAGCGTAGCAAACATGTGATTCGCCCGATGAGCCGACATGTTTACATTGATCCAGAGGGTTCCGGCCAACTGCAATCGTAATTTACGATATCTTTGGATCAACATGTGAACACCTAGGGGAGGTCTGTTGCGGAGCTCCATGTTCAATAATAAACGATGAGCGAGGAACTCCGAAACACTTGTGTGTGCACCAGCACTGTGCTCTTTCGCCAGAGATACCACAGATCACCATCTGTGATACCTTATAGAGCAGACAAGCCTTCCGAATCCGACGTTCTGTGAAGAGTCGTGGACGTCTAACCATTTAGCACCTGGTGGTAATTTCACTGTCGCTCTATGTCTTCCAGTAGATGCTCACGACAGCGGCAAGCGAACATTCGACCAGATTTGCCGTTTTCGAGATTCTCGTTCACAGTCTCTGCGTAATAATAATGATCTGCCCATAGCTTCGTTAGGGTGATACCCTGTCCATGTCTGCTCCACTTACATACCTTCGTTACCGAGTCACGAGCCTGCAACGCCAACAGGCACATCCATCGTCGCGGTGGGCGATGGCCATAATGTTTTTGCTTATCAGTGTAGCTTACATGTATGATGAGAACATTATGACAAAATTTTAGATTTTTAAATTCGGGCATTAACTGCCTGAAACATAGTTAAACAGATGTTTTCCTTCCTGGAGGCTGTTAAATAGGCATCCTGAAACTAGGACAGTGCCCTGAGGTAGCCATTTGTTGATATAGGGTGCTCCAGCGTTTGTAGTCCTTAGAGATTGTCATGGTAGCAGACAACAATAGTATTCAGAGGCTTAATGCTGAGATCATAACATGCTGGTATCGACAACACGGAAGTGTAACGGAGATGCTCATGAAATGTGAAATGGCTTGGAACATTTGTAAGAAATGCGAAGTTAATAGCGAGAAATCAAGACTGTAATAGGAAACATGTGCTGCAATTCTGCTCCTGTGTGATCCTTAACATGAGAGACATTAGAACGTACATAGGCAGATTTTCACTCTCTCACTAATAATGATACGAAGTACCCCCCTCCACTGGCATGACGTATGTGTAAGAAGATCCAGATGTGCAGCAGCTTCCGTGCTATTTTTGGGCTTATATTTACGTCACCAAACCGACGATCTACAAGGTGTATGATGGTGGTTACATCGGTGCTAGGAGCATATTGGTGCCGCAGGTCAACGTTGGTTCATATGCTTCAAATCGCTCTGAGCACTATGGGACTTAACATCTGAGGTCATCAGTCCCCTAGAACTTAGAACTATTTAAACCTAACTAACCTAAATCATCACACACATCCATGCCCAAGGCAGGATTCGAACCTGCGACCGTAGCGGTCGCGCGGTCCCAGACTGAACAACGTTGGTCGGATAGGAAGTTTTGGCGTGTTTTTCCAGATATGTAGAAGAGATTGAACAAATAATAAAGGAACCAAAGAAAAAATGGTATAGGAATAAAAGTTCAGGGAGAAGAAATAAAAACTTTAAGGTATGCCGATGACATTGCAATCCTGTTGGAGACAGCAAAGGGCTTGGAAGAGTACTTACACGGAATGCACAGTGTCTTGAAAGGAGGATATAAGAGGAAAATCAACGAAAGTAAGACAGGAATAATGGAATGTAGCCTAATTAAATCAGGTGATAGCAGATGAGTAGTGCTATTTTTACAACCAATGATGGCTGAAGTAGAGAGGATATAAAATGTAGAATACTAATGGTAAGAAAAGCAGTTTTGAAGATTAGAATTTTGTTAACATGGAAGACAGACTGTAGGGAAGCAGCCTACTCACGCCGTATAAAATTCACATCAGTCTTTCCGTTGTGTGCCAGCCAGTCCGCTGTAACTAGCTCTGACGTCATAAATGTTGCGCAATACTTTAAAAATCAAGTAAATAACCTGAAACGTTTCTAGCATGTCAGGAGTAATACTAAATCAAAATGTGTTGAATATCAGTTCAATAACTTTAACCATTTTCGAAATTTTGACGTTTCTCTGTAAAAATCATTGGCGCAACAGAAAAAAGCTAGAGACTTAAAAATTTATATTTAGATTCCTTCTTCATAATAATTTAGTAGAAACAGTATTCTGGATCTCACAAATTAAAATTTTTGTTGAAATTCATAATTTTCTGGTTTGTGACTTAGAAATTAAGGAAGCGAGATAGATTAAGTAGGCGAATAAATAAGGCTAGGATGTTTAAATTTAAGATCGCTGCGCGAGGAAGCAAGGCCCCAGTTCTCTCCAAACGCTGAATAACACGCCACCTGTGCCGGGAGTCGCGTCGCGTCGGTATCATTGCTATAAACAGCCTCGGATACCGTAATAAGTTACCTGGGATACACGTAACCATGAAATAATTTTCGAGTGAACTGTTAATTCTGGGATGACTAATGATCTATCTTCAGTTTGCGTAGGTCGTATTTTCACGTGCCGCCGCGGGACAGACATTCTACCATTATTTAGCGTGGCGTTTGATAAACATTATCATCAAATTATGGCGAGCATTCACTTAAACATTTAATTTGGACAGTTATAGTTGCATCAGTGCATTAGACTCTGAACTGTTCTGGTAGTGGTAGTTGGATTGTGTGGAATCGTTTTTTTTTTTTTTTTTTTTTTTGATCTGTGTCTTTCAGAATATAGCGAACGTTTTTACGGGATCGTTTTTGATTATGATTCCCAGACAATCTCCTAATTCCTCATAGCTATAAGCTGTAGCTATAAGTGTATTTCTCAGATGAAGTGGGCACTAGGAATTCTAATTACAGGCTTCACGTTTTGCTAATCACTTTCTGGTTGCCAATATTGTAGTTAGAGAGCCAGTCTTGAGAACAGCAAAAGACAGCACAAATAATAGGAACATTTATATAACAATTAATTCCACCAGCCGCCCACAATTGGTGCATCGGCAGGGAAATGCATCTTTTCTACATAACATTATATTTCTATTTAAACAGCAATTAATTCCACCCGCCGCCCCACATATGGTTAATCGGCCGGGAAATGCATCTTTTCTGCAGTGTTTCTACATTCAAATAAATAACAGCAACTAAATTCCACCTGCCGCCCCACATATAGTGCCTCGGCCGGGAAAGGAAACTGAGTAAAAGTGAAAGTGATTTTTAAATATTCCGATTCTGGAGTGAAATGCGACACGCAGCTGAGATATAGAACAGTGATAGTGTTACGTGTGCATGTGGACGACGCAATTGGATTATCAACGCATCTGGATTGACGGAGCTGGCGCTGAACCTAGCTGCACTGCTGGCATCGCGAGAAGCCAGTTTCGCCTCACCGCAGTCGTTGGCTGGAGCAACCGGAGCCGCGCCTGCAGTTGCGGGCCACGCAAACACACAGCAGCCGTAGAAGTGCCGTCTGCAGTTCAACGCGCCGTGTCGCATCAGTAATTCTGGTACGCCACGCAGGCAACGCCATACGTCGTGCAGAAGGAACTAAGTTAAGTGTAAAGCTGTTAAAAATTTTACTAACCTGCACTAAAAGACTGTCGGCGATGGAACAGCCAGAAGAAACCGAGGTTAAACTTAAATCAGAACCTATGTCTGTTGAGGGAACTGTAAATCCAGACAACGGTTCAAGTGTAAATATGCATGAAAATAGTAATGTTAAGGTGAAATATGAAGTATTGTCTCCTGACGGTAGTGTGAAAAGGGGCAATGATTCAATAGTAAAGACCCCTGTAGTAAAGCAGAAATCAGAAATTGTTAATTTATTGGATGATAGTTTATCTGATGAGTGAAAAACGAAACAGCCATTAGAGGTGGTAGAGTTTAAACAGGAGAAGTTGGATGTGACTGATCAATCAGAAGTTTCATTTAGTTTTGATGATCATGGTGTTGGAGCTAGTTTTTCGTCACCTAAGTGTGATAAGAAACCAGCTAGTGAGCAACCCAAAGATACTGGGGCTATTGATTTAAATGTTATATTACAAGCAATAGCTACCAGTAATGCTAAAATGACAGCTGAATTAAAGTCTGAAATAACTGAGGTCAAAAGCAGTAATGCTGAATTAAAGTATGAGATTGTGGCCAGCCAAACTAATTTTAATAAACGATTGGAGGTAATGGACAATACCTTCAAGGCTGGTTGCAACAGGTTGAAAGAGGATCTGGACAGTTTGAAGCATAAAATTGATTACAATCATGAGGATATTAAGAAAAAGGTTGCTTAACAATTTTCTGAAATGTATAAAACAGTAAAATCCGAAGTTGCTGAGGTTCGCAAAGACTTCCAAATGGAAGATGCGAAGCAGGAGCACAAGTTAACAAAAAAAATCGAGGCGGAATCTGAACTGTGCTCAGATAGGTGTAAAGATGTTAATATAAATGTAAACATATGTCAAGCAGAAGTAGATGCAATCAAAACTGATACTACTCATATTGTGCAAAGAGCAGATAATGTTGAAATGAGAGTAGAAAATATTAGTACTAGCATTGCTAACATTGAGAGTAAAGTAGCTTCAGTAACTTCTGGTAATGGTAGTATGCAACAAGTTGTAGCTGCAAACGCCGCTTTTATCGGATGTCGGCAATTCTTGCGGTTTGATCCAGATAAAAATATCCACCCGCTAGATTTCTGGAACGATTTGTAAGATGTGATTCCACCAACTTGGTCTGAACGAGAGAAAATCTCATTTATCAGAAGCCATTTAGCAGGTGACGCCATCCGTTGGTCAGCTGATGTTATGTTGAAGTGTAAAACATTAGCGGAATTTAAAACAGCTTTCATTAATGAGTATTGGTCAAGTAATAAGCAAAATGAAGTGTTCAGAGAATTTTGGAGTGGAAAACGCTTCAATGTAGGCAAGGAATCTATTAAAGAGTTTGCTAGGTCGCGGATCTCACGTTTGTCACATTTGGCCGAAAAGCTAAAACCTGAAATGATAATACTAGGTCTTGAAGCCAAACGGCCATGGTATTTGCAAACTAGAAGTATATCTGCCCCTAGAAACAATCTGGATCGTTTCATTGAATATTTGGAACGTGTAGAGCGTGTGGCTGCCAATGAGGAGCAAGCACATAACAACAGAAATGCTAATAACACTAGTAGTAATTTTAAGAACGAGCAGAATGGCAACGTAAGCATCAGAACAGGAGGTGTTCACCATCCTAAGAGAGGTAGGAATTGGAGAAATAATTATCAGAACCAACAATGGCATCCAAATGATAGTAATTTTGTTCTGAACAAAATTATGCAGGTAAACAACAGTGCGGAAAGCAATGCTGTGCCAGTTAACTATAATGGAAATAAAGGAAACAGTAGTAGGCCGAGCAAGGTAAACTAGTTCCCGTCTATGAGGTCACTGGCGTTCACCAGGCGGTTACTTTTCCTAAGCCAGTAATTTCAGTAATTGGTAAGACAGATCAGAATACTCAAACTGAACATGTGGATGAAGGGTCGGTAGCATCTAAGGATACAGTAGAGATATTGGATCACTCACAGTATTTGATAGATACCGTGTTAGAGACGCTTTCTAAGTGGGAAGAGAAAGAGAAGGCGCAGCAGTGTAACGGTAGGGAAGAGCTACAAAATATTGAATTATCAAGTGAAGAAGCAGAAGAAATTCATGCTTATATTTACGATGAGGATTATGTGCTCTTATCTAAAGTGCCTGTGCAGGGTGTTGATTCTGTACTAATAGATTTAGGAAAGGAGGTAAGTGAGAATGTAGAGGATAGCCTGTTGGGGGTCAATGAACCCAGTAGCTGTGACCAGTTGTCACTTGAGAAGGAACCCGACGATAATAGTGAAAGTGGTTTACCTGTAACTAGTGTTATGCGCGGTCTGGAGGCGCAGAATCGCTCAGACTACAGTAATTTGGGTCATGTTCAGCAAACTAAACGTAATGAAGTCGTGCGGTATTTCGATTTGAAATTAATAGACCGACTGGAAAAGGCAGCTGAAAGTGTGATTCAGGAAACCCTTACACACTATGACCTAAATGTAATAAAGACAGATGTCGATCACTTTAGTTGGAGACAAATCGAAAAGGAACTATTGGATGAGTTTGAGGATCCACCTGTACAACCTAGAATATGTTGTTGTTGTTGTGGTCTTCAGTCCTGAGACTGGTTTGATGCAGCTCTCCATGCTACTCTATCCTGTGCAAGCTTTTTCATCTCCCAGTACCTACTGCAACCTACATCCTTCTGAATCTGCTTAGTGTATTCATCTCTTGGTCTCCCTCTACGATTTTTACCCTCCACGCTGCCCTCCAATACTAAATTGGTGATCCCTTGATGCCTCAGAACATGTCCTACCAACCGATCCCTTCTTCTGGTCAAGTTGTGTCACAAACGTCTCTTCTCCCCAATCCTATTCAATACTTCCTCATTAGTTATGTCATCTACCCATCTAATCTTCAGCATTCTTCTGTAGCACCACATTTCGAAAGCTTCTATTCTCTTCTTGTCCAAACTGTTTATCGTCCATGTTTTACTTCCATACATGGCTACACTCCATACAAATACTTTCAGAAATGACTTCCTGACACTTAAATCTATACTCGATGTTAACAAATTTCTCTTCTTCAGAAACGCTTTCCTTGCCATTGCCAGTCTACATTTTATATCCTCTCTACTTCGACCATCATCAGTTATTTTGCTACCCAAATAGCAAAACTCCTTTACTACTTTAAGTGTCTCATTTCCTAATCTAATTCCCGCAGCATCACCCGACTTAATTCGACTACATTCCATTTTCCTAGTTTTGCTTTCGTTGATGTTCATCTTCTACCCTTCTTTCAAGACACTGTCCATTCCATTCAACTGCTCTTCCAAGTCCTTTGCTGTCTCTGACAGAATTACAATGTCATCGGCGAACCTCAAAGTTTTTATTTCTTCTCCATGAATTTTAATACCTACTCCGAATTTTTCTTTTGTTTCCTTTACTGCTTGCTCAATATACAGATTGATCAACATCGGGGAGAGGCTACAACCCTGTCTTACTCCCTTCCCAACCACTGCTTCCCTTTCATGTCCCTCGACTCTTATAACTGCCATCTGGTTTCTGTACAAATTGTAAATAGCCTTTCGCTCCTTGTATTTTACCCCTGCCACCTTTAGAATTTGAAAGAGAGTATTCCAGTCAACATTGTCAAAAGCTTTCTCTAAGTCTACAAATGCTAGAAACGTAGGTTTGCCTTTCCTTAATCTTTCTTCTAAGATAAGTCGTAAAGTCAGTATTGCCTCACGTGTTCCAGTGTTTCTACGGAATCCAAACTGATCTTCCCCGAGGTTGGCTTCTACTAGTTTTTCCATTCGTCTGTAATGAATTCTTGTTAGTATTTTGCAGCTGTGACTTATTAAGCTGATAGTTCGGTAATTTTCACATCTGTCAACACCTGCTTTCTTTGGGATTGGAATTATTATATTCTTCTTGAAGTCTGAGGGTATTTCGCCTGTTTCATACATCTTGCTCACCAGATTGTAGAGTTTGGTCAGGACTGGCTCTCCCACGGCCGTCAGTAGTTCCAGTGGAATATTGTCTACTCCGGGGGCCTTGTTTCGACTCAGGTCTTTCAGTGCTCTGTCAAACTCTTCACGCAGTATCATATCTCCCATTTCATCTTCATCTACATCCTCTTCCATTTCCATAATATTGTCCTCAAGTACATCGCCCTTGTATAGACCTTCTATATACTCCTTCCACCTTTCTGCTTTCCCTTCTTTGCTTAGAACTGGGTTTCCATCTGAGCTCTTGATATTCATACAAGTCGTTCTCTTATCTCCAAAGGTCTCTTTAATTTTCCTGTAGGCTGTATCTATCTTACCACTAGTGAGATAGGCCTCTACATCCTTACATTTGTCCTCTAGCCATCCCTGCTTAGCCATTTTGCACTTCCTGTCGATCTCATTTTTGAGACGTTTGTATCCCATTTTGCCTGTTTCACTTACTGCATTTTTATATTTTCTCCTTTCATCCATTAAATTCAATATTCCTTCTGTTACCCAAGGATTTCTACTAGCCCTCGTCTTTTTACCTACTTGATCCTCTGCTGCCTTCACTACTTCATCCCTCAAAGCTACTCATTCTTCTTCTACTGTATTTATTTCCCCCATTCCTGTCAATTGCTCCCTTATGTCCTCCCTGAATCTCTGTACAACCTCTGGTTCTTTTAGTTTATCCAGGTCCCATCTCCTTAAATTCCCACCTTTTTGCAGTTTCTTCAGTTTTAATCTACAGGTCATAACCAATAGATTGTGGTCAGAGTCCACATCTGCCCGCAGAAATGTCTTACAATTTAAAACCTGGTTCCTAAATCTCTGTCTTACCATTATATAATCTATCTGATACCTTTTAGTATCTCCAGGGTTTTTCCATGTATACAACCTTCTTTCATGATTCTTAAACCAAGTGTTAGTTATGATTATGTTGTGCTCTGTGCAAAATTCAACCAGGCGGCTTCCTCTTTCATTTCTGTCCCCCAATCCATATTCACCTACTATGTTTCCTTCTCTCCCTTTTCCTTCACTCGAATTCCCGTCACCCATGACTATTAAATTTTCGTCTCCCATCACTATCTGAATAATTTCTTTTATTACATCATACATTTCTTCAATTTCTTCGTCATCTGCAGAGCTAGTTGGCATATAAACTTGTACTACTGTAGTAGGCGTGGGCTTCGTATCTATCTTGGCCACAATAATGCGTTCACTATGCTGTTTGTAGTAGCTTACCCGCATTCCTATTTTCCTATTCATTATTAAACCTACTCCTGCATTACCCCTATTTGATTTTGTGTTTATAACCCTGTAGTCACCTGACCAGATGTCTTGTTCCTCCTGCCACCGAACTTCACTAATTCCCACTATATCTAACTTCAACCTATCCATTTCCCTTTTTAAATTTTCTAACCTACCTGCCCGATTAAGGGATCTGACATTCCACGCTCCGATCCGTAGAACGCCAGTTTTCTTTCTCCTGATAGCGACATCCTCTTGGGTAGTCACCGCCCGGAGATCCGAATGGGAGACTATTTTACCTCCGGAATATTTTACCCAAGAGGACGCCATCATCATGTAATCATACAGTAAAGCTGCATGCCCTCGGGAAAAATTACGGCTGTAGTTTCCCCTTGCTTTCAGCCGTTCGCAGTACCAGCACAGCAAGGCCGTTTTGGTTATTGTTACAAGGCCAGATCAGTCAATCATCCAGACTGTTGCCCTTGCAACTACTGAAAAGGCTGCTGCCCCTGTTCAGGAACCACACGTTTGTCTGGCCTCTCAACAGATACCCCTCCGTTGTGGTTGCACCTACGGTACGGCTATCTGTATCGCTGAGGCACGCAAGCCTCCCCACCAACGGCAAGGTCCATGGTTCATGAGGGGAACCTAGAATAAGCCACTATATAATAATAGTGAATATGTTGGGTATCAATGTACGTTGTCTCTTAGACAGTGGAAGTGAGGTGAGTGCTATATCTCAGCCCTTCTTTGATGCATTACCTGGGAAAGACAAGCTTACAGTAATGAGGGTATCAGGACTAAGAATAATTAGTGCTACTGGCAAGGTGTCAAAAACGGTAAAGCAAGAAGCGTTGCTGCCCTTTAACATTAATGGTAATTTAATTGATCATCCATGCTTAATTGTAAACAATCTCAGTATTGAGGTTTTAATTGGCATAGATTTCTTGTCGAAATATGAGAGTGTTGTTGACTTTGAAAGAAGCCAGTTAAGATTGGTCTTTCTGATAACCGGAGTAATTACGGTACCTTTTATTGATAAACTTGTAGCAACTAATGATGAAACTTGGGATCTGCCTATACGAGTACTGAAAAATAGGAGATATTGAGACGAAGGTGTTAATTTTAGTAAAAGTGAGCTAAACACAGAAGAAGAAGAAAGGAAGAAGCGTCATGACGCAAAAACTGTACCCACCAGTTTTGAAATAGGTCAGTTGGTCCTGGTGAAAACCAAGGAAAAATGAAAGAAAATGAATGCAATAACAAAGAAATTCATTTTCGTATACCAAGGACCTTTTAGGATCATAGGAAAACCACATGCCAATGCATATAGGCTAGAGTACCCTAAGAGTATAAAGCTATTCCGTCTGAGGAACGTGATCGACCTAAAGAAGTTCATAGGTTGTGAATGAATTCTATAGGGAGGAGGTTGTTCTGTAACCTCTACACAGTGTGGCAGCTGTGCAGTCCCAGCTGTGTAAGATCTTCTTTCCTTTTCAGGTCTCACTCATTCTTCATCTTTACTATCCACCAAAATTTCGGTTCTTACTCTCAAATACTAAAATCTTCCGGTATGACTATCAAGCCAGCATTAAACTAATGAATTCTGAAGGGAGGAGGTTGTTCTGTAACCTCTACACAGTGTGGCAGCTGTGCGGTCCCAGCTGTGTGAGATCTTCTTTCCTTTTCAGGTCTCACTCATTCTTCATCTTTCCTATCCACCAAAATTTCGGCTCTTACTCTCAAATACTAAAATCTTCCGGTATGACTATCAATCCAGCATTAAGCTAATGAATTCTGTTGGGAGGAGGTTGTTCTGTAACCTCTACACAGTGTGGCAGCTGTGCAGTCCCAGCTGTGTGAGATCTTCTTTCCTTTTCAGGTCTCGCTCACTCTTCATGTTTCCTATCCACAAAAATTTCGACCCCTACATTCCAATACGAAAATTTTCTGAAACTAATGAATTCTGTAGGGAGGAGGTTGTTCTGTAACCTCTACACAGTGTGACAGCTGTGGAGTCCCAGCTGTGTGAGATCTTCTTTCCATTTCAGATCTCACTCATTCTTCATGTTTCCTATCCACAAAAATTTCGACCCCTACTTTCCAATACGAAAATTTTCTGAAACTAATGAATTCTGTAGGGTGGAGGTTGTTCTGTAACCTCTACACAGTGTGGCAGCTGTGGAGTCCCAGCTGTGTGAGATCTTCTTTCCATTTCAGATCTCACTCATTCTTCATGTTTCCTATTCACAAAAATTTCGACCCCTTCTTTCCAATATGAAAATTTTCTGAAACCAATGATTTCTGTAGGGAAGAGGTTGTTCTATAACCTCTACACAGTGTGGCAGCTGTGCAGTCCCAGCTGTGTGAGATCTTCTTTCCATTTCAGGTCTCACTCTTTCTTCATCTTGCCTATACGCCAAAATATCGGCTCTTATTCTCAAACACATTAAATTTTCCGTTATGGTTATGAAGCCAATAATAAACTAATGAATTCTGAAGGGAGGAGGTTGTTCTGTAACCTCTACACAGTTTGGCAGCTATGCAGTCCCAGTGTGAGATCTTCTTTCCCATTTCAGATTTCACTCATTCTTCATCTTTCCTATCCACCAAAGTTTCGACTCCTTCTTTAGAATACAAAAATTTTCCGTCATGGCCATCAAGCCATGAGTTCTGTAACCATTCTATCCACCGATTAGTGAAAAAAAAAAAACCTAATGTGACAAACCTAACAGTGACATAAACTACAGAGAAGTATGATGTAATTAAGATACACTTGTATTTGAGTAACAAATATATATAGAACTCTGGTAATATAGTAAGTACAAAGTGTTGTTTTATTTTAAATGGTCCCACGATAATATTTAAAAAAGATATACAAATTCGTGCACAAGCAGGATCTGAAGTGGCAGTGAAACCTATTGTATGCTGTAGAGCTAACTAATTAATAGTAAATGAGATTGCTTAGTGTTATGAAAAAGAATGCAGATAAGTTGTAAGAATAAACTCACCTTGTGTAGCAAGGAATGTCAGTGTAGTAGATTTGAACAGTGTTTGTGGTTGAGACGTGAAGGACACGTCCCTGAAGTATTTATAAGGTTGGAGCTGGCCATTATTTTGGTGTAGTGTGGGACAGGACACACCTACAAGTATTGAGGTTATGAGTTGGAGGCGTGAATGCGACCATAGGTACCCTTATGTTAGATGAGACAGAGCGGCTCATGGTGTTCTATAGCTTTAAGGAATTTAGCATTACGCTCGTCCATAATTACTTAATGCACTTTAGTGGTAGTTCGAGAGAGACTACCTGTTGTTTCAGCGTCCGATCGAGCGGAAATGGATTGTCACGTGAGCAAACTGATCAGCTGCAGTACACTATAGATATGAAATAAAGTGCTATCCTGTGCTTTAAATGTTAATAGAGTAAGTATTAAATAAGTAAATACACTAGCAACATAATTGAGTAACATTATGGCAGACGTGAAACATTATTTATAGCTCAGCATAAATACACTTCGATGAAGTAAGTACATAATTGCAGATGTGAAACTGACACAGCAGCACAGGACCAATAAGTGGATTTAGTAATCAACTAAACGTAGTGTGTTTTGAACACTCAGAACTGTACTATTACCACAAGTTACTCACATGTACAAAGAAGCTGAGAAGATAACTACTAATCAAATATACTCACACTATCTCTAAGAATAAGGTAATCGAAGATGAGTCAGTTAAGTAAATAAAATACATATTCATCAGGAATGTACCGAGCATTGGTTCAGTGTTCCGACCCAGAAATAATAAATTGAAATTAAATAGGATTTATGATTGTATGCCTTGAGCATAAATTATCTCTAGTACGTGACTAATGGCGTTTTCAGCCATTTGTTTATTAATTTTATGACAGTTAAGTGACTGTGAGAGTAAAATTGAAAAAGTTCTGTTAACTTTGTTCCAGTAACATTTTGAAGGATAAAATGTATATATCCCCATTTCATTGTGACCCACCCTTAGATATTAAGTGAACGGAGTCTGAGGCACTCTTTTTGTTTACAGGACAAACCAGATAATGGCAGCCTGGTAGCTGTGTGAAAGTGTGGAGTGACTTGGACACAGCTCACAGTGACCCCTCCCCTTTCCGCATGTAATTTTGAGTGAACGTGAAGGACGCACTCCATAGCAGCTTCCCCTCCTCTACCCTTGTGAATGGAAGTGTAGAACGCCAGCCAAAGCGGCTACAACCACGTGTGTAAAAATGAAATTGTCATGATTTGTGAAATTTTCTTCCAGGTTTAGAAAAGACTGCTAAAATATAATTATCTGTTTATGTATCATGAATAACTGTGTTGTTTTCTTTGAATTTGTGTATGTAAAAATGTATTTAATGGATTTAAGATTTTCATAATTTTACATATTTTATGTGTTTGTCTAAGGCAATATGTGTTTCGTTGATTTTGCTTAAATTTTGAGTGATAATGTTGCTTAAGAGGCAGTGATCATGCCAGCAATTTAAATAATTGAAGTAGGTAATCATTTTTCTTTTAATATTCATATATGTTTACATTTAAATTTTAATTTTCATAGGGAGTTAAGCTGTACTCTTGCTTCCCTTTTTGTAATTAATTTTTTTCTTTCTTTTTCCCATTTACATTAAAAAAATTAAGTACAGGGTGATGTAGGGAAGCTGCCTACTCACGCCGTATAAAATTCACATCAGCCTTTCCATTGTGTGCCACCCAGTCCGCTGTAACTAGCTCTGACGTCATAGAGTTGCACAATACTTTAAAAATCAAATAAATAACCTGAAACGTTTCTAGCATGTCAGGAGTAATACTAAACCAAAATGTGTTGAATATCAGTTCAATAACTTTAACCATTTTCGAAATTTGGACGTTTTTCTGTAAAAATCATTGGCGCAACAGAAAAGAGATAGAGACTTAAAAATTTATATTTAGATTCCTTTTTCATAATAATTTAGTAGACACTGTATTCTGGATCTCACAAATTAAAATTTTTGTTGAAATTCATAATTTTCTGGTTCGTGACTTAGAAATTAAGAAAGCAAGATAGATTAAGTAGGCGAATAAATAAGGCTAGGATGTTTAAATTTAAGTAGAAGGGAGATCCGCTATAATCATACATCTTTATTGAAGGATAAAATGTATATATCCCCATTTCATTGTGACCCACCCTTAGATATTAAGTGAACAGAAGGATGCAAGATAGATTAAGTAGGCGAATAAATAAGGCTAGGATGTTTAAATTTAAGTAGAAGGGAGATCTGCTATAATCATAGAGATGTGAGAAGTTTCAATTGAATAACTATAGAACTATAGCGATAGCGTATCTCCAGAGGGCAAGTTCAGAGCTCGTCTACTGCGTGTAGTGTAATTAAATTTATTCTCTCGCCCAAAATATTTCACTTAGCCACGCCAGACTTTTATTATGATTACTTACCTGTGTGCTGAATGCACATTTAAATTGAGAGCTTCATTGGCCATCAGCAAAGGACGCGATGATTTATTCAATAACTTAATGTGGTGCATTACTAGCCCAGCGGCTAGTCGGGAGAGCCGATTTGATCAGGCGTTCCCTTAGCCGTCCGCACCGCGGCTTTATATATAAAAACGCTGCGCGAGGAAGCAAGGCCCCAGTTCTCTCCAAACGTTGAATAACACGCCACCTGTGCCGGGAGTCGCGTCGCGTCGGTATCATTGCTATAAACAGCCTCGGATGCCGTAATAAGTTACTCGGGATACGCGTAACCATGAAATCATTTTCGAGTGAAGTGTTAATTCTGGGATGACTTTAATGGTCTATCTTCAGTTTGCGTAGGTCGTATTTTCACGTGCCGCCGCGGGACAGACATTCTACCATTATTTAGCGTGGCGTTTGATGAACATTATCATCAAATTATGGCGAGCATTCACTTAAACATTTAATTTGGACAGTTATAGTTGCATCAGTGCATTAGACTCTGAACTGCTCTGGTAGTTGGATTGTGTGGAATCGTTTTTTTTTTTTTTTTTTTTGATCTGTGACTTTCAGAATATAGCGAACGATTTTACAGGATCGTTTTTGATTATGATTCCCAGACAATCTCCTAATTCCTCAGAGCTATAAGCTGTAGCTATAAGTGTATTTCTCAGATGAAGTGGGCACTAGGAATTCTAATTACAGGCTTCACGTTTTGCTAATCACTTTCTGGTTGCCAATATTGTAGTTAGAGAGCCAGTTTTGAGAACAGCAAAAGACAGCATAAATAATAGGAACATTTATATAACAATTAATTCCACCAGCCACCCACAATTGGTGCATCGGCAGGGAAATGCATCTTTTCTACATAACATTCTATTTATATTTAAACAACAATTGATTCCACCCGCCGGGAAATGCATCTTTTCTGCAGTGTTTCTACATTCAAATAAATAACAGCAATTAAATTCCACCCGCCGCCCCACAGCACTTACGTGTTAGGAAGTCTTTTCTGAAGGTATTTCTCTGGAGTGTAGCAATGCATGGAAATTCAACTTGGACGATAAGCAGCTTAGGCTAGAAGAGAATAGAAGATTTGGAAATGTGGTGCTACAGAATTAATGAGGTTGTAGTCAATAGAATTGGGGAGACAAGAATCAATATGCAAAAAAGTGGGATACGGAAGTACTAAGGAATGATGAGATACACTTGAAATGCTCTAAGGCTATAGATACAACAATAGGGAATAGCTCAGTAGGTGATACAGACATCCCTTAAAAAGACAGTGGACATCCCTAAAGAGGTTAATCACCAGAAGTTGGAAAGAAAAACATAAGCACAAAGAAGGTAACTGCGAAGAAAACACGGGTAACAGAAGAAATACTTCAATCGATTGATGAAAGAAGGCAGTACTAAAATATTAATCGTAATTCAGGAATACAGAAATAGAAGTCGCTGAGGAATGAAACAAATAGAAGTGGTGGGAAGCTAAGACGAAATGACTGCATGAAAACTGTGTAGAAATCGAAAAGAGAAATGACTGTAGGAAGGACAGACTCAGCATGTAGGAAAGTCAAAACAACCTTTGGTGACGGTAAAAGCAAGGGTGCAACCGGAATTCCACTGTTAAATGGAGAGGAGAGAGCGGATAGCTGGAAGGAGTAGACTGGAGGCCTCTATGAGGGGGAAGATTTGTCTAACGTGACTTAAGAACAAATAAAGCAGAAGGGATAGTTAACATTCCATCAGAATATCTAAACTCACTGGGGGGGGGGGGATTTTGCTAAACGACTATTCACGTTGGCGCGTAGATTGTATGAGTCTGGAGACATACCACTTGACTTTTTGAAAAATATCATTCACACAATTCCGAAGACTGCAAGAACTGACAGTTTGAGAATTGCCGCACAATCAGCATAAGTGCTCATGCATCCCAGTTGCTGACAAGAATAATTCACAGCAGAATGGAAAAGAAAATTGAGGATGGTTTAGACGACGATCAGTTTGACCTTGGGAAAGGTAAAGGCACCAGAAAGGCAATTCTGATGTTGCGGTTGTTACTGGAAGTAAGGCTTAAGACATCAACTTACCTTCCATTAGGAATGTGGGTGCACTCAACGACTGTGATATGAGTTCCAAATGATAGAGCATAGCAATTAATCGTCCTTTTGTTTGCGGTTTTATTAGGCAAATCTAGATTTCGGCTAGTGCCTAGCCATTACGAGTGCGTTATTTCATAGTATCAATGCATGTCATAGTACGTGAGTCCCCGGTTGTTCGGGCTTATGTCACAGTTCGTTCAAGACACGTTCATGGGATTTGTCGACCTGGAAATAGCGTTCGACAATGTAAAATGGTACAAGATGTACGAAATTCTTAGAAAATTAGGGGTAAGCAATAGGGAGAGACGGGTAATATACAATATGTACAAGAGCCAAGAAGGAATAATAAGAGTAAACGACCAAGTAAGAAGTGCTCAGATTAAAAAAAGAGTGTAAGGCAAGGATTTAATCTTTCACCCCTACTGTTCAATCTCTTCATCGAAGAAGCAATTATGAAAATAAAAGAAAGGTTCAGGAGTAGAATTACAATTCAAGGTGAAAGGATATCAATGATGCGATTCGCTGATGACATTGATATCCTGAGTGAAAGTGAAGAACAATTACATGAGCTGCTAAATGGAATGAAGAGTCTAATGAGTGGTCTCTGTCAGTATTCGCCAACTTGGGACATTGTAGAATTAATCAAATTAGTGTCCAGAAAATGCGTCCACCTCCATGAGCCCAAAGTCCATTCATTGGTCAAGCAAGCCGACAGTGATCTCAAATTGTGAATTAAAATAATACGAAAGGTAATTTTCGGAATAACTCGAATCTAATGTGAAAGGTGTTGACGTAATTTATTTCAGAACGATAACAGTCTGGATTGCGTTATTGTTTAATGTCAACGATGCATTTTACCCTTCTTGGGAATCATCACATTGTGTAAAAGCAGCTGTCCAAAAAAATGTTCAAATGTGTGGGAAATCTTATGGAACTTAACTGCTAAGCTCATCAGTCCCTAAGCTTACACACTATTTAACCTAAAGTATCCTAAGGACCAACACACACACCCATGTCCGAGGGAGGACTCGAATCTCCGCCTGGACCAGCCGCACAGTCCATGACTGCAGCGCATTTGACCGCTCGGCTAATCCCACGCGGGAAAAAGCAGCTGTATACGTGACCCATCAGTCATAAATCCAGATACAATGTAAAGTAGACACTAAGGTGAGCGGATATATAATCCATCCGTCATGAAACACCTAAACCATGAAGTGGACCTGTAGCACACCAGCCGGCTTTCCGAGGCCGTACAAGCTACGACCACGCTTACTCAAACGGATGAAATGGGTCATTGATATTAAATAATTTCGCAACCAAGACCGTTTTTGTTCTGAAAGACTTTTAAACCGGTTGCTGCAACAGCCTGCCACGATAGAATGGAAAAATTTTTACATGAATTTGCCTTGTCAGGCTACCAAGATGGCTGCCGCCTCCTTTCAAAAAAGTAAAGTAAAATATATGAAGGCTTCTGTGAACACAAGGTTTAATAGGCAGTCTGTCAGCGAGAAGCTTATCCCAGAGGATGTTCATAAACATTTTAGAACACGTACAAATCAATATCCTAGCAAGGATGTCTGAAATATGGCAGTGAAATTAGATCCCTTTATAAAGGGAAAGATAGACTTAATGTTTTAGCGTTTCATGTTTAATTTTGTGCTGTGAAATTTTGCCTGAAGTTGTCTTAGATGATATGATGAGAGTTCTGAATGTTGTTGTAATGTAAGTGTGGCCCTGTCTTGTACTGCCACAGCGGAGCCGTTTGGACTGCTAAAGGTACACTTCGCGGTTTAGATGTCTGATGACGGATGGATTATACATCCGGTTACCTTGGTGTCTATTTTACATGATATCTGATTTTATGACTTATGGGTCACGTATACAGCAACTTTTGCACAATCAGACGACGCTCCATAAGTACGAAACGCGTCGTCGATACTAAATGATTTCGCAACCGACATTTTTTTTTTCTGAAACACCTTTAAACCTTTTGCTGTAACGGCCTGCCAAGATTAAACGGGGAAATACTTTAATTTACTTAGAGCACTCACCCTCTGTCACCGAGCTGGATCATGCAGCAGTAGAGACTGGTGCCAGATTTTGTGGCCAATTCATGAAAAGTCTGCATTCTACAAAGTTACACACTTTCAACATTCGTCGAAGTTCTCTCTATATCTACAGAAAAAAGAAGAAAAACTGTATAGTCAAAAAAAAACAAAGTCGCAGTCATAATCCGCTGTTCGTTATAGCTCAGCGAACAACATTTCTCCCTTTGTTTACGGCCGGCTGGTGTGGCCGAGCGGTTCTAGGCGCTTCAGTCTCGAATCGCGCGACCGCTACGGTTGCAGGTTCGAATCGTGCCTCGGGCATGGATGTGTGTGATGTCCTTAGGTTAGTTAGGTTTAAGTAGTTCTAGGTTCTAGGGGACTGATGACCTCAGACGTTGAGTCCTATTGTGCTCAGAGCCATTTGAACCATTTGAACCTATGTTTACTGCTTCTATATATATTTCGAAGGGCCCTAAAAAGTTGCTTCTCCCGTTATTATATGGCGTCAGAACGTGACCCCGATATAAGAAATCTCGCTTTTGAGCACCATCAAATCTTTAGTTGCGCCGAAAACGAAACAGTGGGACAGATTATTCTAATCTGTAACTAGCACATGTTAAAAGAGTTAGAAAAAGGAATAGCAGAATGCTGTACAGTGAACTGGTAAAACATTTCACCGCATGAACCAATACACTAGAGAAGCAGAAAATCTGCTTACATGTACACGTATTTAACCCATTATTGAAAATTATACTGGTTAAAATTTAGCGAGTTGAATATCACAATATCTTTTATTATTAAGCGTTGTAAGACGAAACATAATTGGACAAAATGTCACGGGAGATTGTTTAATGAATACCTCATTATCGTTTACCATAATTCGAAATTTCTACTGAGTAATAGGAACTAAACGGGAAAAGTAATTAACGGGTTTGATGTCTAAGGGTTTTTGGCGTAAAATTATATCCATGTGACAAGAAACCTTCACACGACTATATTTTATATTGATTTTTGAAAGCAGAAGCATTTATCCACATTATATTCACAAAATATACTGGAACATGTACCATGTAATTAAATTTAACGCAACAGTCTCAGGTACGTTTAGCCACACTTTGAGTCCTTGCTCTTCATATGTGAAATGGCGTACAACACAGCAGTTATCGACCTGAATCACTTGCATTAACCGACTGCGAATAAATATTCGTCAAGGAACTTTTTATCTGGTTGCTTGTGAACGACAAGTTTGATTCAGTATTCACTGTTCCAGAAGAAAAAGAATCAGAAAAAATTCTTCTGAACCTTTTCAATTTCTTACTGAACAAGCACGTGTGACGACAAGACAAGTTGTACTCTCATTCCCCAATGTGCCTCTAGAGGACCTACTCCTTAATAATTTATGGTGCACTTGCGCAGTGAATCACGGGAAACCACTGTCAGTTCCGCAACGTGTACTATTAATCACTCTGTGACAAGCGTGATGGATTTGCTACCACAGGTAGGAACCCTGTTAACACGCAATCTCACTGCAGCAGCAGGCGATTCTGTGGCGTTCACTGAGAGAATTTCGTTGCAGTGCAGTGTTGATACATCCTGCACAGTAGTTTTCTCGAGAGAAAAGACCAGGTCCATTCGTTTGCATTTTAAGTTCTCACATCGGAACTTTACAATCATCCATAGTCGATATAAACTTTCGGCAAAGTGTTAATACTGAATTTTAACACACTCCTCGTGGTGGCAAATTCTGATACGGAAAGACTTCAGCGCCATCATCCACTGTACTGAAGTAACGTCGTCTTATAATCTATGAGGACAAACAAGCATGTTTCCTAGAAACTTGGAAAGACTGTGACTAAACGTTCTGCGAATAAGACCATAAGTCATTACCTGACGTGATAACGACTGACTTACGAGCCGTGACAATGAAACTGCCAAACAATCGTATACCTCACAAGCTAGGAAAATGATAAGTTGATACATCCGTGGGTAGGAGTAGCTCACGGAAAAAGTGCTGCACTTTCAGGAGTTTCGTCGGCCTTTAGCGCTTAAAAGGGAACAACAACGTTTCATATTCTGATTTAGAGAAACTAAAAGCGCTGAAACTGAGTTTTCACCTGAAACAGAGAAGACATGACCTTAATAGAAGATAACTAAAAATTTTCAACCAGTCTTTGTAAACACATACTTTAAAGCTAATACTTTACAAACAGTGAAACACCTACTTCGGAATAAGTTACTATTTCTCCCGTCAAATGGATTACAAATGTCCTAATCTCACAGTAGAAACCGCAACCCACATCAAAAGTGTTGTACCTGCTTTGCCTTACATCCACTTCTTCTTCTTGGATCTTCAACCATCATGTTGGTTAGCAGCAGTTCGCCAAGCATTTCTGTCTTTGGCCTTCCGATTGACAGCGGTATAAATGGTGCAACTGGTATTCTCCGTGACCTGGTTGATATGTTCCAATCTCGGTCTGCCTTCTATATACTTTCCTTCTACTGTCCAATGATACTTCTAATGATAGTATCATGTCTCAGCAGATGGCCGATACATGTATCCCTTCTGAGACAAGACTTCTCTTCCTCCAGTCCGTGGAGCTCCTCTTCGTTTCATATCTTCTCTACTCAGGAAGTCTTTAGCATTCAGCGGTAGCATAGCATCTTGAAGGCTGTTATTTAAATTTTTCTGCTCCTGCGAGTGTCCATGCTTCCCTTCCCTACACCAGCACACTCCAAAAAAATCTCTTTATGAAATATTTCCTTAAATGTTTATCTGCACTGTTGATGTGAAAAGGTTTTTTTTTCTTATTAAAAGCTACTTTTGCTTATTGGATTCAGTTTTACGTATTCTCCCTTGACCTTCCATCTGACATAATTTCGCTCCCTAGGTAAGCAATGGATTCGACAATCACCGGCCATTGAATGTTAAGTGAGCGTCAGTTGCGTGAAGATTTTCAGTCCTTATTAACTATTTCATATTGAGTGTGATAGATCATTTTCTTCAGTCGAATACCTCGAAGTACACAGAAGCATGACACCTTCTTCGCTTGAACTGCCAGGCTTTGCTGGGTATTTTGTGTGTCGTACATTTTGACGCACGTCTTAGCGTGATACCTCCTTACGCGAAATGGTGTTCTGTAATCCTACATGTCAACGCAGACCTTTGAATGAAGCTTCCTTTCCTCAATTGTCTAGCTGTTCATGTTATAATGTCAGGTTCTGTGAAGGGAAGCTGGATCCACAGTAAATTCCGAACTGTGTCTGAGTTCTGATCAAGTGCTTTTGGTCTCCCTAACACGTGTATAGCAAGCTCTAGTGTGGATGAATTGTGGTCACAATCTTAGTGTATTGTAGAGCTCATTAAGCTGTTTCCTATGAAATTCCATTTAGAACTACAGACGCATAGGACTTCTAGTAGCATCAGCCTAACATAAGATCCCAAATAGGCTCTGTAGGGAACGAATTAACTCCATTGTTCCTAATACATTTGTTGCCTATTCTTAGAGCAAAGCCCGGTGACAAAATCCACCAGATTTTACACCGCTGGCCGTTAATATGCCAGCATCGTAAAAGCTGCATGGAACTAACGTCAGAATGTCATGTAATATAGTAAATGCTTCTACACGACATACATGGAAATAATATTATCTGCAATGTGTGTATACGGAAGATTATGCAACGTGTTACCTGTCATTGGGAAAATCGCATTTGACTGCTGGTTGCTTGTGAGAACGTAGCGTTACGCCTCAGGTAAAAGGCAATGATTTGTACCAGTCCGGGTCGGAATTGGACAGCAAATTACTGTGGCCTATTGTATTGAGACTGAGGCTTTATGGTTCTGTGATGTTGCTGCTGGTGTTGGTCAGGAGCCATCACCTGCCTTGCAAGTTAGGATTCGGTAGGTTTGGGAAAATTCTACTCAACGTTATGAGATTGAAAAGCGCCCGAGAGGTCTAACATAATGTACTGTTCGCTCGGCCGCATAGATGTGTCCATCCGCATCACTTGCATTAAGACAGGAAGTGAGCTTTTGCAACGAGACAAGTATCCACACAGACAGTGGGTCTACGTCTGGAGAACTATGGAATATGGCCACGGCCAACATTTTACAACTTTCTTAGTCGTGGAAACAGAGAGAGGCACTCTGACGATTGTGTCCCCAGCGGCAACACTGAACTCAAAAATTGTATTTGTTGAATATTCTGGTTTAATCGACTGTGGTTTTCTGTGGTTCGTTACAGAGTAATAATGTAATTTCGATTTACTCGGTTTCTTACCCCAGCTGCCTCTCATTTATGTGAAAATATCTTCAGAAGAGAGAAAAGGCCTGTAACTCGAACATCACAAAACACATAGTTGTTTAACTCAGTCGAAACACACAAAGATTTATCACAATGTGCTCTGTCCGATCTTTTGGTATGTAGTACAACAGTAATAAATGCAGAACGTTTCCCTTAAAGGTATTGTCAAAACGTCGACTATCATGCTCAGAATAGAGTGCTCACGACTGATAATCTACAACCAGCAATGTTGGAAAAACAAACCCGAGACAGATCCAACCAATAGTGAATGCTGGCTTGAGGGCGAAGCATAAAGTAGGCGTTAGTGCTGCAAATCGACTCCGGCACATATCACTGAAACACGCAATGTTATGGAGATATCTTCAGTGCAATGCAGATGCAGTGACACAGCAAAGACAAAACATGGAAACTAGTTACTTCATAGAGTATTGGTCCACCTCTGGAACGCAATGCAACAGGAATTCAGCGTGAAATTTATTCGACGTGTCGTTATTTGGTTTCCGGAGGAATATGGCAGCAAATATATACGGGCCTGTGACGTATTTCCCAAAAATTACTGGCATCTGGCGTCCACTGACGTCCCAGGTTTGTTCTATCGGATTCAGATCAGGCGAATTTTTTGTACCCAAACCAGCACGATTCTGGACTTGTGTCACAGAATGTTATCCTGCTGGTAGATGCTACTCCAGTCGGGGAAGGCATCAAGCATGAAGGGTTGCAGTCGGTCCAAAATGATGGTTACGTAAAACACAGCCATTATGGCGATTTCGATTACTACCGCAGGCCCAAGTCAATCCCAAGTGAATGTCCTCCCGTAGCATAACGCAAACCCCACCTTCCAGCGTTCGTGTCGCTGTGCATGTTTCGAGGAGTCGTTCACTTTGTTGTACGTGCCCGGACACGACCATCGACCTTGTGTAACAACAAACGTGATTCATCCTATGTGGCGACCGATTTCTATTGATTTATAGCTCGAACCAGATAATCCTGTGCCCACTGTAATTGTGATTCAAGGTGTCGTTGGATCAAAATGGAAAAACACGTAGTGGAGTCACGTGTTCAACAATGTAACCTGAACAGTGTGATCGAAAACACTTGTGCGTACCTGTACATTACACTCCATAGTTAGACCTGCCACTGTGCGCTGCCTATCTTCCTTAGAGAGCATCAAAGTCTTCTAACTCTACAATCTCTAATGAGGTGTGGACGCCCAACACTTGGTCTCCTACTCTTAGTTTGACCGCCCTTCAGGCACCTCCCAAAAGTGTTCACGACAGTACCACGTCAACAGCCGATCAACTTCGTCATTTCCGAGATGATCGTCTCCAGGAGCCGGTCACGACAAAATTGCTATTTCTCATCGTCGCTTACGTCAGCGGGTTTCCCTTTGCTTCCGTATTGTCGCTAGAACTGTTCGAAATACGTCTCTGTTTCGCTTGTTCACGAGTACTTTGCTTACAGTGTCACGTGACCACAAATACCACCAGGTGGATTTTGTTTTCGAGGTGGGCAGTGCTCATAATGTTATGGGTGATTAGATTAATGGGGGTAAGAAATCAAACGAAATGCAGTTTCTTTGTAACGAGCTATCACAGATCATGGGTCCCTTATACCAAAATATTGAGAAAATATCCGTGAAGAATCTCGGAAATTGTGTTTGTATAGTTAGCGATCACGCTGCATAGTAGTTACCTTTGTGACTCCGTAAGAGTTTTTCGACTGTGTCTAAACAGTACATCAAACGTACATTCCGTTTCATGTATATTCGCTCTCTATGTTCTAGGTAACCGAAATTGTACAGGGTGCCCCAGGAGGAGTGCTAAGTATTCAGGGATACAACAGGAACCATGATTCGAAGCAAAATCGTCTAGTAAACATTGGCTATAAAATGTATACGTTTGAGCACTTCCTCGTCTTCGACACTGTGACAAAAATCACTACTACTGCAAGCTGCGTTTGGGAGGAGGCAGCGTGGACGAAAACAAGAATAAAAATTGCTTCGAATTTTGCTTCGAACGATCATTCTGTCACATTCCTAAATATTGATCATTCGCCCTGGGACATCATGTATAAATATCTCGTTTAACATCCAGGATTATTCCTGGTCCGACACGATAACACCAGGTAGTGATTCATCATTAATCACCTGAAGATGAGAGGAAGTCTAGTTGTCGCACAGAAGTTAAGAACGCGGCAAACTCATAGATTTCAGCAACACACGACTGTAGTTCGTTCATGGCGGTGTTTCTGTTAGGTCTGCCACCCTTTAGTTCGCAAGAAGAGCGGACAATCGTTAAGGGAAGTAACCTGAGTCCTCTTCATTACGCAGGTGTGACGCTAACATGCAGACGTTGCTGGCTGTCGTTTCCACACACTTTGCCCGTTAAGGCGACAGCTTGGACGGGTCTCCCGTGTAGCTGCCACCAGAGGCCGCTTTCGAAGCCTCATGCGGGAAGTCAGATTGTCATTAATATTGAGGCGGGTACATTTTCAGTCGATTCCATCACTTGTCAAATGTACTGTTCTCTTGCCGATACTCAGTTCGACAGAATATTTTACTGTCCAGACTTCGTCCAGAAATTACAGCCTACATAAATTTTAGTTTCGTCTGGCGAGATCTTAAAACTGCTTTGATTTTGCGTGTTGTATATCCTTTCCTTATAGCACTGCGTCGAACATAAACAGCTAGATTAACGTTGTGCACAGTAGCAAGCGAATGTGGTCCTAGATGCATCAGGAATAAGTAATGAAAGAATGTTGTTGTTGTGGTCTTCAGTCCTGAGACTGGTTTGATGCAGCTCTGCATGCTACCCTGCAATGTGCAAGTTTCTTCATCTCCCAGTACATATTGCAACCTACATCCTTCTGAATCTGCTTAGTGTATTCATCTCTTGGCCTCCCTCTACGATTTTTACCCTCCACGCTGCCCTCCGATACTAAATTGGTGATCCCTTGATGGCTCATAACATGTCCTACCAACCGATCCCTTCTTCTTGTCAAGTTGTGCCACAAACGTCTCTTCTCCCCAATCCTATTCAATACCTCCTCATTAGTTACGTGATCTACCCACCTAATTTTCAGCATTCTTCTGTAGCACCACATTTCGAAAGCTTCTATTCTCTTCTTGTCCAAACTATTTATCGTCCATGTTTCACTTCCGTACATGGCTACACTCCATACAAATACTTTCAGAAATGACTTCCTGACACTTAAATCTATACTTGATGATAACAAATTTCTCTTCTTCAGAAACGCTTTCCTTGCCATTGCCAGTCGACATTTTATATCATCTCTACTTCGACCATCATCAGTAATTTATTCCCCAAATAGCAAAACTCCTTTACTACTTTAAGTGTCTCATTTCCTAATCTAATTCCCTCAGCATCACCCGACTTAATTCGACTACATTCCATTATCCTCGTTTTGGTTTTGTTGATGTTCATCTTACATCCTCCTTTCAAGACGCTATCCATTCCATTCAACTGCTCTTCCAAGTCCTCTCTGACAGAATTACAATGTCATCGGCGAACCTCAAAGTTTTTATTTCTTCTCCATGGATTTTAATACCTACTCCGAATTTTTCTTTTGTTTCCTTCACTACTTGCTCAATATACAGATTGAATAACATCGGGGAGAGGCTACAACCCTGTCTCACTCCCTTCCCAACAACTGCTTCCCTTTCATGCCCCTCGACTCTTACAACTGCCATCTGCTTTCTGTACAAATTGTAAATAGCCTTTCGCTCCCTGTATTTTACCTCTGCCACCTTTAGAATTTGAAAAAGAGTATTCCAGTCAACATTGTCAAAAGCTTTCTCTAAGTCTACAAATGCTAGAAACGTAGGTTTGCCGTTCCTTAATCTTTCTTCTAAGATAAGTCGTAAGGTCCGTATTGCCTCACGTGTTCCAGTATTTCTACGGAATCCACACTGATCCTCCCCGAGATCGGCTTCTACTAGTTTTTCCATTCGTCTGTAAAGAATTCGTGTTATTATTTTGCAGCTGTGGCTTATTAAACTGATAGTTCGGTAATTTTCACATCTGTCAACACCTGCCTTCTTTGGGATTGGAATTATTATATTCTTCTTGAAGTCTGAGGGTATTTCGCCTGTTTCATAAATCTTGCTCACCAGATAGTAGAGTTTTGTCAGGACTGGCTCTCCCAAGGCCGTCAGTAGTTCCAATGGAATGTTGTCTACTCCGGGGGCCTTGTTTCGACTCAGGTCTTTCAGTGCTTTGTCAAACTCTTCACGCAGTATCGTATCTCCCATTTCATCTTCATCTACATCCTCTCCCATTTCCATAATATTGTCCTCAAGTACATCGCCCTTGTATAGACCCTCTATATACTCCTTGCACCTTTCTGCTTTTCCTTCTTTGCTTAGAACTGTGTTTCCATCCGAGCTCTTGATATTCATACTAGTGGTTCTCTTATCTCCAAAGGTCTCTGTAATTTTCCTGTAGGCAGTTTCTATTTTACCCCTAGTGAGATAGGACTCTACATCCTTACATTTGTCCTCTAGCCATCCCTGCTTAGCCATTCTGCACTTTCTGTCGATCTCATTTTTGAGACGTTTGTATTTCTTTTTGCCTGCTTCATTTGCTGCATTTTTATATTTTCTCCTTTCATCAATTAAATTCAACATTTCTTCTGTCACCCAAGGATTTCTACTAGCCCTTCACTATTTCTTTCCTCAAAGCTACCCATTCTTCTTCTACTGTATTTCTTTCCCCCATTCCGTCAATTGTTCCCTTATGCTCTCCCTGGAACTCTGTACAACCTCTGGTTCTTTCAGTTTATCCAGGTCCCATCCCCTTAAGTTCCCACCTTTTTGCAGTTTCTTCAGTTTTAATCTACAGGTCATAACCAATAGATTGTGGTCAGAGTGTCACCGCCAGACACCACACTTGCTAGGTGGTAGCCTTTAAATCGGCCGCGGTCCGTTAGTATACGTCGGACCCGCGTGTCGCCACTGTCAGTGATTGCAGACCGAGCGCCGCCACACGACAGGTCTAGAGAGACGTCCTAGCACTCGCCCCAGTTGTACAGCCGACTTTGCTAGCGATGGTTCACTGCCAAATTACGGTCTCATTTGCCGAGACGATAGTTAGCATAGCCTTCAGCTACGTCATTTGCTACGACCTAGCAAGGCGCCATTATCATTTGCTATTTATCATGTGATGCACGTACAGTCCGACCGATGTTCACCAATTATGGATTAAAGTTAAGTATTCCAGAAGCTCCGTACTTTTTTTTCTAGACTCAATTCCTTTAACTGTTCCACACCTCACGCCAGCCTGCGTGAGCTTAAACGCGTGCTTTTCGGCTTCCTCTCCTAGTGGCTTGCCTGTCTTGCCAAGTCACAACAGAGAGTCCACGTCTGCCCCTGGAAATGTCTTACAATTTAAAACCTGGTTCCCAAATCTCTGTATTACCATTATATAATCTATCTGATACCTTTTAGTATCTCCAGGGTTCTTTCATGTATACAACCTTCTTTCATGAGTCTTAAACCAAGTGTTAGCTATGATTAAGTTGTGCTCTGTGCAAAATTCTACCAGGCGCCTTCCTCTTTCATTTCTTAGCCCCAATCCATATTCACCTACTACGTTTCCTTCTCTCCCTTTTCCTACTACAGAATTCCAGTCACCCATGACTACTAAATTTTCGTCACCCATCACTATCTGAATAATTTCTTTTATTTCGTCATACATTTCTTCAATTTCTTCGTCATCTGCAGAGCTAGTTGGCATATAAACTTGTACTACTGTAGTAGGTGTGGGCTACGTATCTATCTTGGCAACAATAATACGTTCACTATGCTGTTTGTAGTAGCTTACCCGCATTCCTATTTTCCTATTAAGCCTACTCCTGCATTACCCCTATTTGATTTTGTGTTTATAACCCTGTAGTCACCTGACCAGAAGTCTTGTTCCTCCTGCCACCGAACTTCACTAATTCCCACTATGTCTAACTTTAACCTATCCATTTCCCTTTTTAAATTTTCTAACCTACCTGCCCGAATAAGGGATCTGACATTCCGTAGAACGCCTGTTTTCTTTCTCCTGATAAGGACGTCCTGCTATGTAGTCCCCGCCCGGAGATCCGAATGGGAGACTATTTTACCTCCGGAATATTTTGCCCAAGAGGACGACATCATCATTTAACCATACAGTACAGCTGCATGCCCTCGGGACAAATTACGGCCGTAGTTTCCCCTTGGTTTCAGCCGTTCGCAGTACCAGCACAGCAAGGCCGTTTTGGATAGTGTTACAAGGCCAGATCAGTCAATCATCCAGACTGTTGCCCCTGCAACTACTGAAAAGGCTGCTGCCCCTCTTCAGGAACCACACGTTTGTCTGGCCTCTCAACAGATACCCCTCTGTTTTGGTTGCACCTACGGTACGGCTATCTGTATCGCAGAGGCATGCAAGCCTCCCCACCAACGGCAAGGTCCATTGTTCATGGGGGGAGGAATGAAAGAATAAGGTTTAACAAAACAAAAAGGTAACTTTACTGGAAAATTATAATAAAATAGTAATCAAAATAAAGGCTCCTTTTCGAAAGAGCATATCTTTGTACACCTACGAAATGAAAATCCGGTGCTAGGTAAGGTTCAGGACATCTATTGTGATGTATGTTGCGGTGGTGGGGGACAATGAGAGCACTCCGCATGTAAAGAATGTAGAATAATATTTGCTTTGTAAATAAAAACTGCCTTTTCTTGCTGCACTGTATTTTATTTCTTGAGTACACGTTTCGTCCCTTTCACTTTAAGACATCATCATGTCGGATCTAGAATGATACAGTTTTATTTTCATATGTATTATTTGTAGATTATAAAAGAGTTCAAGTCTCATTTATATCTAAATAAGTGATTACTTACACTTCTTCGTGTTTTTGGTTGGCATCTGCGTTTCGTCTCATCTGACCACACGCTGGAGTCTGTACTACAGCTCTATTTACAAAAGATAAAGAAAAAACATCAGTGCATATATTATACTCTCTCTTCCACTGTATCGCTCCCTCCCCCCCCCTCTCTCTCTCTCTCTCTCTCTTTCACACACACACACACACACACACACACACACACACACACACACACACACACACACATGAACACACACACAGAAGATAAAAGCATAACAAAAATCTACATCTACATCTATACTCCGCGAGCCACCTTACGGTGTGTGGCGGAGGGTACTTATTGTACCACTATCTGATCCCCCCTTCCCTGTTCCATTCACGAATTGTGCGTGGAAGAACGACTGCTTGTAAGTCTCCGTATTTGCTCTAATTTCTCGGATCTTTTCGTTGTGATCATTACGCGAGATATATGTGGGCGGTAGTAATATGTTGCCCATCTCTTCCCGGAATGTACTCTCTCGTAATTTCGATAATAAACCTCTCCGTATTGTGTAACGCCTTTCTTGAAGTGTCCGCCACTGGAGCTTGTTCAGCATCTCCGTAACGCTCTCGCGCTGACTAAATGTCCCCATGACGAATCGCGCTGCTTTTCGCTGGATCATGTCTATCTCTTCTATTAATCCAACCTGGTAACGGTCCCATACTGATGAGCAATACTCAAGAATCGGACGAACAAGCGTTTTGTAAGCTACTTCTTTCGTCGATGAGTCACATTTTCTTAGAATTCTTCCTATGAATCTCAACCTGGCGCCTGCTTTTCCCACTATTTGTTTTATGTGATCATTCCACTTCAGATCGCTCCGGATAGTAACTCCTAAGTATTTTACGGTCGTTACCGCTTCCAATGATTTACCACCTATGGCTTAATCGTACTGGAATGGATTTCTGACCCTATGTATGCGCATTATATTACATTTATCTACGTTTAGGGAAAGCTGCCAGCTGTCGCACCATGCATTAATCCTCTGCAGGTCTTCCTGGAGTACGTACGAGTCTTCTGATGTTGCTACTTTCTTGTAGACAACCGTGTCATCTGCAAATAGCCTCACGGAGCTACCGATGTTGTCAACTAAGTCATTTATGTATATTGTAAACAATAAAGGTCCTATCACGCTTCCTTGCGGTACTCCCGAAATTACCTCTACATCTGCAGATTTTGAACTGTTAAGAATGACATGTTGTGTTCTTTCTTCTAGGAAATCCTGAATCCAATCACAAACCTGGTCCGATATTCCGTAAGCTCGTATTTTTTTCACTAAACGTAAGTGCGGAACCGTATCAAATGCCTTCCTGAAGTCCAGGAATACGGCATCAATCTGCTCGCCAGTGTCTACGGCACTGTGAATTTCTTGGGCAAATAGGCCGAGCTGAGTTTCACATGATCTCTGTTTGCGGAATCCATGTTGGTTATGATGAAGGAGATTTGTATTATCTAAGAACGTCATAATACGAGAACACAAAACATGTTCCATTATTCTACAACAGATTGACGTAAGCGAAATAGGCCTATAATTATTCGCATCTGATTTATGACCCTTCTTGAAAATGGGAACGACCTGCGCTTTCTTCCAGTCGCTAGGTACTTTACGTTCTTCCAGCGATCTACGATAAATTGCTGATAGAAAGGGGGCAAGTTCTTTAGCATAATCACTGTAGAATCTTAAGGGTATCTCGTCTGGTCCGGATGCTTTTCCGCTACTAAGTGATAGCAGTTGTTTTTCAATTCCGATATCGTTTATTTCAATATTTTCCATTTTGGCGTCCGTGCGACGGCTGAAGTCAGGGACCGTGTTACGATTTTCCGCAGTGAAACAGTTTCGGAACACTGAATTCAGTATTTCTGCCTTTCTTCGGTCGTCCTCTGTTTCGGTGCCATCGTGGTCAACGAGTGACTGAATAGGGGATTTAGATCCGCTTACCGATTTTACATATGACCAAAACTTTTTAGGGTTCTTGTTTAGATCGTTTGCCAATGTTTTATGTTCGAATTCGTTGAATGCTTCTCTCATTGCTCTCTTTACGCTCTTTTTCGCTTCGTTCAGCTTTTCCTTATCAGCTATGATTCGACTACTCTTAAACCTATGATGAAGCTTTCTTTGTTTCCGTAGTACCTTTCGTACATGATTGTTATACCACGGTGGATCTTTCCCCTCGCTTTGGACCTTAGTCGGTACGAACTTATCTAAGGCGTACTGGACGATGTTTCTGAATTTTTTCCATTTTTGTTCCACATCCTCTTCCTCAGAAATGAACGTTTGATGGTGGTCACTCAGATATTCTGCGATTTGTACCCTATCACTCTTGTTAAGCAAATATATTTTCCTTCCTTTCTTGGCATTTCTTATTACACTTGTAGTCATTGATGCAACCACTGACTTATGATCACTGATACCCTCTTCTACATTCACGGAGTCGAAAAGTTCCGGTCTATTTGTTGCTATGAGGTCTAAAACGTTAGCTTCACGAGTTGGTTCTCTAACTATCTGCTCGAAGTAATTCTCGGACAAGGCAGTCAGGATAATGTCACAAGAGTCTCTGTCCCTGGCTCCAGTTCTGATTGTGTGACTATCCCATTCTATACCTGGTAGACTGAAGTCGCCCCCTATTACAATAGTATGATCACGAAACTTCTTCACGACGTTCTGCAGGTTCTCTCTGAGGCGCTCAACTACTACCGTTGCTGATGCAGGTGGTCTATAGAAGCATCCGACTATCATATCTGACCCACCTTTGATACTTAGCTTAACCCAGATTATTTCACATTCGCATTCGCTAATAACTTCACTGGATATTATTGAATTCTTTACTGCTATAAATACTCCTCCACCATTGGCGTTTATCCTATCCTTGCGGTATATATTCCATTCTGTGTCTAGGATTTCGTTACTGTTCACTTCCGGTTTTAACCAACTTTCCGTTCCTAATACTATATGCGCACTATTTCCTTCAATAAGAGATACTAATTCAGGAACCTTGCCCTGGATACTCCTGCAGTTTACCAATATTACGTTAACTTTTCCTGTTTTTGTTCTCTGAGGACGGACGTTCTTTATCAACGATGATAATGTCCTCTCTGGTAAGCCGTCAGGTATTTTATCGTTTCGCCCAAGGGGGGGTCCCTCTAACCTAAAAAACCCCCGTGTGCACGCCACACGTACTCTGCTACCCTAGTAGCTGCTTCCGGTGAGTAGTGCACGCCTGACCTGTCTAGGGGGGCCCTACAGTTCTCCACCCAATAACGGAGGTCGATGAATTTGCAACCATTATAGTCGCAGAGTCGTCTGAGCCTCTGGTTTAGACCCTCCACACGGCTCCAAACCAGAGGACCGCGATCGACTCTGGACACTATGCTGCAGATATTAAGCTCAGCTTGCACTCCGCGTGCGATGCTGGTTGTCTTCACCAAATCAGCCAGCCGCCGGAAGGAACCAAGGATGGCCTCAGAACCCAAGCGGCAGGCGTCATTCGTTCCGACATGTGCTACTATCTGCAGCCGGTCACACCCAGTGCGTTCAATAGCTGCCGGAAGGGCCTCCTCCACATTACGGACGAGACCCCCCGGCAAGCACACCGAGTGCACACTGGCATTCTTCCCCGACCTACCCGCTATTTTCCTGAGGGGCTCCATAACCCGCCTAACGTCGGAGCTCCCTATAACTAATAGGCCCGCCCTCTGTGACTGTCGGGACCTTGCTGGAGAATCGGCCACTGGCCCAACAGGCGAGGCATCCTGTGGTGGCTCGGAAACGATGTCATCACCACTAGGAAGCACCCCGTACCTGTTGGAAAGGGGTAAGGCAGCTGCCACGCGGCCAGATCCCACCTTCGCCTTTCGGCCAGGCACGCGCGAGCCCACCACTGTCCGCCATTCACCCTGGAGTGATGGCTGACCGGTAAGATGCTCACTGCCGGAAGACGCAGCGACATCAGGGGTTCCATGTGATTCCAAGGCCACCGAAGTAGGCATAGGTCTCACCACAGTTGCCCCAACGCCACTACGAGCCGACGCCTGCGCCTCGAGCTCGATGAGCCTAACAAAGCCTCCACCTGCCCCCGAAGAGTGGCCAATTCTCCTTGCGTCCGCTCACAACAACCACAGTCCCTACACATGACTATGTTTACCCTACTCTATACGGCTACAAATTCCCAAGATAATCTTCTGATGAGCTACTCTGATAATCAAGAAACACTCACTGAAATACGAGACGCGAAAACTACGCTAGGTTTTCCCAGAAAAACTATTTAAAAGCTAAGCGCAGCAAATAAGTACAAAAACGCTTTATACAAACAGTACTCGCTGCTGCTGGTGCTCTCGCTCTGGCTGTCACAAGACAACTGCTGATTCAAGTGACTAGTGGCTAACGGCCGCGAAACAAACAAAAGACGGTTTTAGGGCGCTTTCTGTTCTAAACGATCAAGAAAACACTAAGAAATCTAACACGAAAACTACGTAAAGTTTTATCAAGAACTGTTAGTTACTATGCAGAGCAGATAAACACAAATAGAATCCCTTCCTTAGTGGAAGGTCGTAAACAAAATGCAAAATAAACGCTTTATACAAACAGTACTCGCTGCTGCTGGTGCTCTCGCTCAGGCTGTCACAAGACAATGAACAGAAGATTGGCAACATGTACGCAAACAATTGAAACAAGATGAGACACATTGTGAACACACAGTAGTTACGTCTTGAAATCACAGTTTTCGATCAATTATCTATAATTAGTGACAGCAGATTGATTGTGCATCAGTCGGCCGGTGTGGACGTGCGGTTCTAAGCGCTTCAGTTTGGAACCGCGTGACCACTACGGTCGCAGGTTCGAATCCTGCCTCGGGCATGGATGTGTGTGATGTCCTTAGGTTAGTTAGGTTTAAGTAGTTCTAAGTTCTAGGGGACTGATGACCACAGATGTTAAGTCCCATAGAGCTCAGAGCCATTTGAACCATTTTTTTGATTGTGCATCACAACAATAACGGCAAACAAGATGAAAAGTAGGAAAAAAAAAAGTTCGGAACATGAAAACGGGCTTATGTTTCATAAACAGAGCTGTAGTGGGACCTCCAACATGTGACCAGATGAGAGGAAACGTAGATGCCAACTAAAACGCGAAGAATTGTAAGTAATCGCTTATTTACATAAATAAACGAAATACGAATTGTTTTACAGTCTAGAAGTAACACATATCACAACAAAACTGTATCATTCTAGATCCCACTGATGATATCTCAAAGTGAAAAAGGCGAAAAGCGTCTGGGAGAAATAAAATACAGTGCTTGCTGTGGAGGATGACAACACAGAAAATATCGTTATTTACGCAATGTAGAGTAAATTTATTAATAAAGTACATAAATAAAGCTTCTTCTCGGATTAAGTTATTTCCAACTGAAAATTTTGTTGGTACATTTACTCCCAACAAGGAAGACAAATAACGATTAAGTGGCCAAAATGAGTACCATAAACATTCAAGCCAAGGTTCACTTGGAAAGTTCTAAATTTAATAACAGAGTCATTATATAGTTGGTGTAAAGCCGAACTCTGGACAAGAACAGCCACTGTAATAGAAGTGGATGGTCATGCGAGCGTGTAACTGCTGTTTACATGCTGATATTGCACGGTTCTCAAGTGTGTTCGCTCCGTGATCGTTGATGTGATGTGTGGTTTACGCGTATCTTCATTATTTCAAAAGTGTAGAAGAAAAGAAAGTACAAGTGCAATGGAAATAAATTCCAGAAAGAATACTGACAAACTTGAATTTTCAAAGGACAACGAGCGGCCTACAGCGTGGGCAACTACCAGTCTCAGACTCACTATAAATGAAGTACTACACAATCTACAGTTTATTTCAAAATTTGTTCTCACTTAATTTACGAACGCGTTGTTCTGGAGAGTTCAGGAAACTATGAAATGGTACTAACTTCCGTACTTGTGGCGAAGGCGTTTTCAGTACAGTAAAAAGCAACTTGACTAATGTAAGCGTGTTTAATATACCAATGGAAGTTCCGGACAAAGCTATAAGACAGACTGTGCAACCTCATCTGGACATTTCTTCCATTGGAAACGAGATATGGTCCGACTGGTTCCCTATTCCCATTCCTAATGGTATGAGGTCAGCATAATTGGAGGTCAAAAAGTCAGTTCCATCACTGATAAACAAAGTGGGCTAGCAGGGTTATGTAACGTATCTGGGGCAGCTCCCAGTGGGTTTCATATGCAACCAAACCCACAATATTAAGCAGGCCTGCCCGAGGCGAATATTTAATATAGAAATAAACGTTAAAAACGTCATACCGATCTGGTTGTGGGCACACAATAGATACATATGTAAACACTACCATTTTAGCAAGGAACAACGAGGAGACAGTTCGCGATCCCGGTGAAGCAGTCATTAGTATCGCACTGCGCAGTGACGGGAGCATTGTATGGAAAGAACACCCAGCAACATTGACTGTAGGGAGTCGAGCTGACATTGACGACAGAGAAACAGCTCCGACAGCAATTTCTGAGAATCAGTCTGGCCACAAACTTAACAGTGCAAAAAAAAAAAAAAAAAAAAAAAAAAAAAAAAAAAAAAAAAAAAAAAAAAAAAAAAATCAAGAATCTTATGGCGTTTCAGATACTATTGTAAACGTGGGTTGACAAAGTCCAACGCCCAATCTCACCATTTTGCAGATGGAGGAAAATCAAAACGTCGCATTTTATGTGGAATTGGTAGCAAATTCTGAGGTGCAGAGGAATATTCATTCCACAGAAACAGTCACGGGCAATACAATAGAATAGAACATGGTTCAAACGGCTCTGAGCACTTTGAGACTTAACATCTGAGGCCATCAGTCCCCTAGAACTAAGAACTACAGAAACATAACTAACCTAAGGACATCACACTCATCCATGCCCGAGGCAGGATTCGAACTTGCGACCGTAGCAGTCGCGCGGTTCCAGACTGTAGCGTTTAGAACCGATCGGCCACACCGGCCGGCAGAATAGAATAGCTACAAATGGAAACATCTCAGACTCATAGTGTAGGACTACATATTGACCACAGAACAAAGAATCTAAATGGAAGATATCAGGGAGTCGCATTGAAGGAACGCGGGAAGAAATAGAACATGTGAACTCAACAGAGTCAAACACCGACCTTTGTGAAAGCGGTGCGAAAATCGATTACCAAGAAATCGACACAGTTAGGGAGTTCAAATGGTTCAAATGGCTCTGAGCACTATGGGACTTAACTGCTGTGGTCATCAGTCCTCTAGAATTTAGAACTACTTAAACCTAACTAACCTAAGGACATCACACACATCCATGCCCGAGGCAGGATTCGAACCTGCGACCGTAGCGGTCACGCGGTTCCAGACTGTAGCGCCTAGAACCGCACGGCCACTCCGGCCGGCAGTTATGGAGTGACAATGGAGCTGCAAAAGTATAAAATCTGCGCTTTGAACGGTAACAAAATCTCTTCGCGATTAAAATCGGTGTAACGATAAATTTCATATGCAGCTGAAATGGACATAGCATTACTACAGGAAGTTGCTACAGATAATCTCAAAATTTCAGGTTACTATATAATGTGTAATAGAACCAAAAATGCCGGCACAGCTATTTTAATGATATTATATACTATATCAGCTTAGGAAACTGGAAGGGTGTTAAACGGAAGGGCGTCAACAAATGCCGTAGAGGGCACACATTCCATTGACGCACACGCCCCGTCTAGAAGCAGCTATTAAACCCAAGGGCAGAATTCTCAGGAAGTTACGACTGTTTTGCAGATGAAGCGGAACAATTTTGTTATTGGGGGAGATTTCAACTCTGTTATTAACCGGAGAGATCAAACGCCAAATTGTAAAGGACGCGTAGAGCTGAAGCATACGACCACAAAGCTAAATACGCCGGCCACTGGGGGATTACAAGCGGTTACACAATAGCCTACACCCACATCACCAGCTCTTCGGCAAGTAGAATTGATAGGATCTACACTGATAAGCCAAATTATCGTGACCACTGCCCACCGCGACATGGGTGCCGCCTGGTGGCGTTGCGGTCACGTGACGCGGTAACAAAAGCATGTAACCGGAGCAGACACGGACAATGGATAACCCTAGCAGATTTATCGGCTGCAGATGGGGAAACCCATCGAGATAATGGACTTTCGCATAGGTCAGATTATAATTACGCAGTGCCTGTATACGAGTATCTCGAAAACAGCGAAGCTGATCGGATGTTCACGTGTACTGTCGCGGTCATCTACGGAAGGAGGTAGAAGGATCACTAGGCTCTAAATGGTAGGAAGTCTACGACTCTTCACCGAAAGGTTTGCAGGCTCGTCTGTAAAGTAAGACAGATGGTGATCTTGGGCATATCTACCGAAATAGCACTATGCTGATGTAAGCGAAAGTGTTTCGAAGCGCATCATTCATCAGACATCGTTGAACATGAAGCTCCGCAGTAGACCACCGCTACGTTTTCACATGTTGACCCTACGACGTCGTCAGTTACGATTACAATGGGCACGAGACCGTAGGCTTTCGACTGTGGAACAATGGAAACGTGTCGACTCTTCGTGTGAATCATACTTTAGCTACACTAGGTCGACGGCTGGCTCCACAAACGACATCATCGAGGTGAACGGCGACTCGGAACGTGTAGCACGTCACGGGCGCAGGCTGGTGAGAGCAGTTTTATACTATGGGAGACATTCTCCTGCGCTTACGTGGGACCTGTGGTAGTAGTCGAAGACAAGCTGACAGCTGTGAACCGTCTGCATTCCTTCATGCTTGATGTCTTCCCCGACAGGGATGTCGTCTTCCAGCTGTATAACTGTCCGTGTCCCGGAGTCAGAAACGTGGTACAGTAGTTTGAGGAGCATTATAGTGAATTGACGTTGATGTCTCGGCGACCAAATTCGCTTATGTAAATCTAACGGAACCTATCTGGATCGATGTCGGGCGCTATCACCACGTGCAAATCAGCGGCCTGTTACTTAGGCAAAATACATGACCTGTGCGTTGATATCTAATGCTCATTCCTCCACCTACGTACCAACAAACTGTCGGATGTCTGATACGCAAAATCAGTGAATTACTTCGTTCCATAGACGGACAAACAAGCTATTAAGCAGGTGGTCATAACGATTTGGCTCAATAGTGCATGTCTCACGCTATACAGCTGTTAACGTCATATCTGGTAAAACATAGCTGGTAAATAACTGATATACTTCCCTGATCACTTTACCGACATAAGCAAAATTAATTTGGGCAAAAACAGACCTTTCGCGATAGGGGCTATTGGAAGTTATATAGGCCTACGAAGTTTTTGTGCGGCACAGAGTTAAAAGAGATGAATTTACGAACATGGAAGGCTCCCATAAGAAATATTAGGAAATACCTCAACAAATTTCATTGGTGGGTGGAGCATGAGAGACCAGATTTGAAGATTCTGCTCAGACGGTACGTTTGTAGAAAGCGTTAATGGGAGAAGCGCATTGAAGAATTCCTTTTCTTGTACCTTCTAGAATTCTACCAACGTACAGACGAAACAACCAACAGTAGTATACGAAAGAAATCAAAGCACAAATCAAATAATTGCAGAGGAGGTCGAAGTGAGATGATGACATGGCAGCATCATAGAAGAGGAAGCTGCCTCCCTTTATCACCTAGTCCGGACAACAGAACGGGCTCAATACAAAACAGCTGAGAAACTTCAGATAGTAGAGGAGACAATATCCCAACCGGATATCATAAAATATGAAGCATGTTTTCTGCAGAATATCGGTGCTGCCGTAAGAGACGCAGGAAACAGCTGCCGAATTCACAGAAGACGAAGTATTTGAAGCCCTGTTCAGAATTACGAGGGAAAAGTCACCAGGTTTAGTTGGGTTACCAGCGGTTACGTATGGAGACATCCTAAAACGCGAGGTTGTTGGCGTATTCAACGATGCTTGAAACTTCTGACAAAATCCTGCAAATTTCCAGGTAGGACTAATAGTTTTATTACTGAAGAAATATCCACCTACAACAATAGAATCTTTTTGGCCAATAACTTTGATAAATACAAATTACCAAATTCTAGTCTCGGCCAAGTAATGAAAAATTTGATAAAAGACCACCAGACGTGCTCAGTAATCGGACGCAGTATCATAAACACCCTAAAATAATAGCAATAACGGACATCTGCAGATTAAATGTTTCCATAATTTCTATTGACTTTTCTAAAGCATTCTACTGGGTCTCTCATAGGTTCCTATTGACAACAATGCAAGCATCTGGAATTAGAAATAAATACAGACAGATAATCAATCGGCGTAAAATAAAAAAAATAATAATTAACGGGCATATAACAGGACCCGTTGACATTAAATGTTCGACAGGATTATCCACTGTCAGTGTCTCGTTACGCAATCGTGGTGGAGCCATTGTTGAGGAGATTGGAAGTGCCATCCCAGGTTTGATGTTCTGTACCGGCCATTCGCCGACGACCGGGTGTATTTGTTTCGGCACAAGGTTAGATAGCATCTGTCAACAGCATTCTTGACAGCCGTTACCGAGCCACTGGACTGATTATCAACTATAACAAATATCGAATAATGAACCTTGGCAATGGCCTGCGGTTACACAAATAACAGTGGATCCCTATAGCGCCGAAGATCCGAAATGTAGGGATCTATCTAGAATGAGACCCAGCAAAAACGGCCGCTTGAAACTAGTATTTAATGCTGCACAACGTTAGAGCCATTCTCCAAGCGCATTCAGTGCGTGGTCTCAACATACATCAAAAGGCAAAACCGGTAATTGGCTGCACCTTATCCAAGGTTTCATATGACGCATCCATACTACCAGTCCCGCCAACAATATTTAAGAGTATCGTGTCATCTCCAGGATACCTGGTCTGCCGAGAAAACACATTCAGGGTTAAATACCACACTTTAACCTTACCTGGCGAGAAAGGTGAAATCGTCACAACCAACGCAGAGATGAAGTACAAGTCCTTCCTGGTACAGAACGTTATTAAAATGAAAAGAATAAACTCTCCAAATCTGACAGATATCCTTACAAATACTCTTACTCCTGAAACTCATAAAGCATCTGTCAACCTTGAAAAATACATCCAAAAGTTAGCTTCTTAGAAACGGGAATAATTGAGAGTAGATACGTAAATTGGAGCGACGAACTGTGCCGTACAAGCAGATTGTACGGTTACTTTACAGTCTAAAATCTCATAAACGGATTTCAGAACAAGTACGCTCTTTTAAACTGGGATGAGACCTTACAAATATTAGTAACCACCAACTAACAACAGATATCAGGTCAACGTGGTATAAGACTGTCAGTGCAACCATTCCAGTACGTAGTACCTTACATCATATTCACTTAATCAACTTACACAACTGTGTAAACTGTAACGAAGAAGACGCAACAACACACATACAACCAGAACGTTATGACCTGCGACCTACTATCGACATTAATCCGTCCAGGCTGTAGCAGTGTCACGTGGTATGGAATGACTGCTATGTACCAACAGTGAGAGTGCTCTCCGTGTATACAATGGGGAAGGCGCGCGATCTGTCTGAGTTTGACCGAGAGAAGTTTGTGATGGCGCGAAGGCTCGGCTTGAGCGTTTCGGGAACTGCACGACTTGTCGAGTGTTCGAGGAGTGCTGTGGTGAACGTCTTGAACAAGCGGCGAAATCGAGTTGAAATGACGTCCGGACGTCATGGGGTTGGGTGGTTGCCCAGCGTTACAGACGTCGGACGTCGTAGACTGGCAGACTGATAAAACGCGACAGGTGATGAGCTGTTGCCAAATTAACATCAGACTTTAATGTTGGGCAGAGTACAAATGTGTTGAATACACAGTGCGCCGAACGCTCCTAAGTGTGCGCCTACGCAGCTGACGGCCCATGTCAATATTAACACCACGACATTGTTAAGTATGACTGAAATGGATACGTGACCATCATCACTGGCCATTGGCACAGTGACGGAATACTGCATGTTCTGATGAATCCCGATACCTTCTTGAACATGCCGATGGGAGGGCATGGATCTGCTGTCTTCCAGGGGAACAGCTCCTTGACACTTGACACCTGTATTACAGGGCGGAGACAAGCTGGTGGTGGCTCTGTTATGCTCAGGGGAGCATTCACGTGGGCACCCATGGTTCCAGGGAAGCTCCTGCAAGGAATCATGACGGCCAAAGTGTATCGTACACTGTTTGCAGACCACTTACACCCCTTCATCATGTTTCCCGACGGCAGTGGCATTTTTCAAGAAGATAATACGCCATGTCACAAGGCCAGGAGTGTGATGGACTGGTTCTAGGAACACAGTTTCAATTGATGCGTTGGGACCCCAATTCGCCAAATCTCAACCCAATCGAACACATCTGGGATGTGACTGAACAGGGCGTCAGAGCTCATCAGCCCTCTCCCCGGAATTTACGGAAATTAGGTGACTTGTATGGGCAGATGTGGTACCAACTACCTCTAGCGATCTATCAAGACCTCATTGCTTCCATGCCACGACGCGTCGCCTCTGTAATCCATGCCAAAGAGGACATACCGGCTATTAGGTAGGTGGTCATAAAGTTCTGGTTGATCAATGTACGGTATTTACATGTAGCACAGGCGACGAAGTGTGGTAGTGGTTTCGAGGGTGACTTGCCGTCGTACTAACAATAAGAGCGGCCATTCGACACGTTCTTACCGAACAGGAACAACGGCCAGGTTTAAAGTGACTTCCAGTGCAATAACAGAATATGGTTATCTGCTTATTCGGCCAATTTGTGCACTATATAATGAGTGTGGTAAACCTTCAGCTCTTGGAATTCAAATACAGACTCGCAATACTACATGATGAACTGCGGAAGAAACGAAAGTATAAAGAGATATTTGCTAACAGTTGGAGACTACAGAACACGACAGAACAGTTACGAACTATAAAAAATGGAGGACAGTAACTTTTCATTAAATTGCATGGGGTCCTGCCCTGTGATAGTAGATTTTTGATTAAAAGAAAGGAGGCTATGTTGGGAGATAGCAGAGTAGTGGTACGGAGGACTGAGGACTCATGAGACGTGACGATGAGACTTCTTGCTGTGGGGAACGAGGAGGAGGGGGTAGCTGGTACTGGGATCCATAAATCTGAAGAAAAAGTGGGTGGGGAGCGACAGGGGAAGGTAGAAAGAGGAGGTGTGGAATGAGGTGAGGTTGAGGAGGGAGCCGTTGGGGAGCGTGGGGGGGGGGGGGGCAAGGGGGAGGATTCAAAGTTGGTACAATGGGTTTTTGTTGAAGTGGAGTTTGTGCTCCAGGATAGGAAGCCAGTTGGAAGTTCTCTGGTAGAGGCCATGGAGCGTGTGGTGGGATATGTAGATAGAGGTGAGGCAACCCCGTAGGATTGGAAAGCAGAGAGGACACAATAAGATTGTTTAGTCGAGTTTACGGATGGTGCAGGTTATTCGAGAGTCTTCAGTGTGAGTGAGAAGAATGATAGGAATTTAATGTGCAGGTAAAGGTCCCTTGTGGGGGAAGGTAAGCGGATGTTGAAAGCGAGGCGGAAAGTACGATGTTCAAGAATCTGAAGGGACTGGGTGGGGTGGATATCCAGCCAGCATCTGCATCGCAAAAGATGGGGCAGATCAGGGATTTGTATGCGTGAAGGACAGTGGATAAGTGTCTTCATGTTCTGCCAGACAGTAGTTTTAGCAGCTTTAGTCTATCGTGGCCTTTCTTCTGGATGGTTAGTAGGTAAGGTTCCTACGTCAGTTGCCGGTCAAGGTTAGTCCAAGGTATTTTAATATGTTACATAGCTGGATAGGACGTTAGTAATTGGTGAGGTAGACATCGTGGAGACGGAAGTTGCGGGTGATTCGTCCTATAAGGCCTGCCTGGGTTTTAGAGTGGTTAATCTTAAGGAGCCACTGGTTACATCAGGAGGTAAACAGATTGAGATGGAGCGTAGGATAGAGGGCGAGGAAAGCCGCATCATCAGCATACTGGAGGAGATGGGTGGGAGGAAGTCATTTGGGTATATCAGCAGTGTAAAGGAGAGTAGAGAGAATGGAATCTTGGGTCACTCCTGCAATGGAGTGGGTGTTGACAGTGTAATAAGATGGGCGACTGGATAGGAAAGAATGCAATAAAATGGAGATAGGTGATTGGAAGTATAAAAGTGTTGACTTTGAAATGGAGACCAAAATGCCATACGTGGTCGTGTGCTTTCTCTAGGTCAAGAGAGACAAATGTGACGAATTTGCGGTTGTTCAACTGTTGGGATAGGAGATGAGTGGGGTTCAGAAGTTGATCATTAGCAGAGAACGAGGGACAGAAGCCACGTGGGTAATAGGAAGCAGATGATGTGATTCTTGAGTTTCTCCCGGCGTATTTGATAATCAAAATATCCACGGGTATGCTGCCGGTCTATAGTGTCCAACGGGCACAATATTTCGGCGATCAAACATGTCTGAGATGACGTCGCAATCTGTTCCACCGCGCGACCGTGGCGCTGGGCGCGGACGGCGGAGGCAGCGCGCTGCGGGCGGAGGGTATTTAAATCGCCGCCGCCGCGACCGAACCCAGTTCCCTCTGAGCAGCCATAGCGTACGGATCTCCGTGGCCGCACGTTCACAGGAGCTCAGTCCGTCAGTTCACCTGATGATGGCGACATGTTTGATCGCCGAAATATTGTGCCCGTTGGACACTATAGACCGGCAGCATACCCGTGGATATTTTGATTAAGGAAGCAGATGGTTTACATGCATATTTCGGTGGATGCATCGGTGGAGGACGGATTCAGAGACCTTGCTACGAGAAAAGTAGGATTCTACCGATCCGTTCTTGAGCCACGGCCTAAGTATTGTCGCGGCTTACGCATACGGCGTGAGCAGCTGGTGCTCAAGTGATGTGGCACAGGAAAATAGGGTCTAAAACCGCAGCGCTCTGCTCACGGAAGCGCGCTCTGGTAACCATGCACTTGGCGCCTCTCATGGCGGCAGCCAGACACACCGTGGATAATAAATCTGCGTGTCATTTAGATAGATGCAAGACGAGCGCGGACTGATGTTCACCTTGCAGGCGCTTGTGCCTTTTGTGGTATATGATGCCTGAAGCATGGCCACTTCCGGGGAGCGAGCCTGTTGCAGGTTTGCAGGCTGCTGTGTAATAAGAGGGTCACAGCATTTTGCTCCAGCGTCTTCGCAGTAATATGCTACTGTCTACCTTGGCATCTTGTATGTTCAGTACACGTACTGCTGCAGACCCTGAATTGCACCATGCTATGATCTTTCATGACACGCTGTACGTTCAGTACATGTATTGCTGCAGTCTCTGCCTCTGCAATGGAACATGCTTGATCTTTTACAGCATGCTGTACGTTCAGCACACGTGTTGTTACAGTCTCCGCATTGTCATATTCTGCTGTCTTTCTTCACATGCTGTCCACGAGGTGGTAGAGACTTTGCTGCACGAGACTGGACCTGACGGGATACCAATTCGATTCTACACAGAGTACGCGAAAGAACTTGCCCCCCTTCTAACAGCCGTGTACCGCAAGTCTCTAGAGGAACGGAAGGTTCCAAATGATTGGAAAAGAGCACAGATAGTCCCAGTCTTCAAGAAGGGTCGTCGAGCAGATGCGCAAAACTATAGACCTATATCTCTTACGTCGATCTCTTGTAGAATTTTAGAACATGTTTTTTGCTCGCGTATCATGTCATTTCTGGAAACCCAGAATCTACTATGTAGGAATCAACATGGATTCCGGAAACAGCGATCGTGTGAGACCCAACTCGCCTTATTTGTTCATGAGATCCAGAAAATATTAGATACAGGCTCCCAGGTAGATGCTATTTTTCTTGACTTCCGGAGGGCGTTCGATACAGTTCCGCACTGTCGCCTGATAAACAAAGTAAGAGCCTACGGAATATCAGACCAGCTGTGTGGCTGGATTGAAGAGTTTTTAACAAACAGAACACAGCATGTTGTTATCAATGGAGAGACGTCTACAGACGTTAAAGTAACCTCTGGCGTGCCACAGGGGAGTCTTATGGGACCATTGCTTTTCACAATATATATAAATGACTTAGTAGATAGTGTCGGAAGTTCCATGCGGCTTTTCGCGGATGATGCTGTAGTATACAGAGAAGTTGCAGCATTAGAAAATTGTAGCGAAATGCAGGAAGATCTGCAGCGGATAGGCACTTGGTGCAGGGAGTGGCAACTGACCCTTAACATAGACAAATGTAATGTATTGCGAATACATAGAAAGAAGGATCCTTTATTGTATGATTATATGATAGCGGAACAAACACTGGTAGCAGTTACTTCTGTAAAATATCTGGGAGTATGCGTGCGGAACGATTTGAAGTGGAATGATCATATAAAATTAATTGTTGGTAAGGCGGGTACCAGGTTGAGATTCATTGGGAGAGTGCTTAGAAAATGTAGTCCATCAACAAAGGAGGTGGCTTACAAAACACTCGTTCGACCTATACTTGAGTATTGCTCATCAGTGTGGGATCCGTACCAGATCGGTCTGACGGAGGAGATAGAGAAGATCCAAAGAAGAGCGGCGCGTTTCGTCACAGGGTTATTTGGTAACCGTGATAGCGTTACGGAGATGTTTAATAAACTCAAGTGGAAGACTCTGCAAGAGAGGCGCTCTGCATCGCGGTGTAGCTTGCTCGCCAGGTTTCGAGAGGGTGCGTTTCTGGATGAGGTATCGAATATATTGCTTCCCCCTACTTATACCTCCCGAAGAGATCACGAATGTAAAATTAGAGAGATTAGAGCGCGCACGGAGGCTTTCAGACAGTCGTTCTTCCCGCGAACCATACGCGACTGGAATAGGAAAGGGAGGTAATGACAGTGGCACGTAAAGTGCCCTCCGCCACACACCGTTGGGTGGCTTGCGGAGTATCAATGTAGATGTAGATGTAGATGTATCCCACGTTTCTACTGTGCCCCTGCCAAGGCCGTCCAGTGTGTAAGGACGGATCCTGCGACAGCTTTAAACAACATGCTCCAACTAGTCTCAAACAACCTGAGTGACGTTAACTTCACCAGATACCTCAGGCCATTACATCTGGACGAATCCTGTTGCCTGGAGGGAGATGTTAGCAGAGTGTTCCTCCGTTATAATCTTGACGGATGAACTCACTGCAGAAATTTTATGGAAATGCAAAGATTAAAGATGAAAGAGTCAGCTGTTCGTCCCCCATGTGCAAAATATCTCCCTGGAGTCCTTCAATGACCAAAATCGTTATTCTTAAAATGTCTCTTGTGCCATTCTCTGCCCATAGAAAGTGCAAAAGTTAGAGAATGTTTCATCTCAGCCCTCGCTTCTGCTTCGGATGAAAAAGCTTCGTCTGGATGCGAAGACGTTGTATGGAACTGTATATTATTGTGGAGAAACAACTTCCAGTATCGTTGAGGGAGAGGAATGACTGGTACATCATGGTGCTTCGTCTGTTAGATTTTGAGACTGATAAATTATTAATACATTAAACGTTGTATTTAGTTATAATACTATTAGTAATGGAGCTTATCTAGTAAATTATATAGTATTTTCTAGCAAGGGTTTTAATATAGCTGCTGAGAATAGAAAATTCTTCAAGTCATTACTGTATTGCTAATTGCGACGTGTAGTGTAACAGTCCATTAGTGAGCATCTTCTGTGACATACAACTGGCAAATTTTCTGTCAGCTAAGAGATTGCCGTTCAGTGTCGTGGATGAAATCGATTTTCGCCTGATGTCAATAGACGAAGTAGCATTGTGCCATCAAACCTGAAAGCCATCATCGGGTATTATGTGCAGTTCATTGTAACGTCTGATACAGAGGTTTGTTATAACATTTCAATTTTGCACCATTCTGGCTATGTCTGACTCTCAAATCCTATCTGCTTACAATCTATTATTAAGTCACCCGTCCTCATTTTAGCTCTGTTGCTGACTTCATAGAATTTATTCCTGTTGATAATAGTCACACCAATGGACAATGAATTTGGGTCCCCCCTTTACTGTTGTTTACAGTAACTTTACTTGTTCGGAAGTTGTTTGCTTGCACACCGAGATGCGGGCTGCTCCTTTTCGTCAATATTTTGTCACGTAGCTAGGACAATTAATAAGTGATTATCGCGTGGTGGAAAGACGAAGCTTACCTCGTCGGCGAACAGTGTCGTTTCATCTTGGTAAAGTTATTTCTTTTTCAGCGTGTTTACCACCAAATACCTTAGTAATGTAGCTCTCCTCTGCCTTATTCCGTTGTGTTATTATGTGCCTACAATAGCTTTCAAGGGTGAATCTACCCTGCCCACTAAACACAGACATCTTCATTGACAAGTTTACTGCAAGTCTTTGGTTTCCGTGTTTGTGGAGGAGTTAGAACAAACTGTGCCAAAACAATAAGATAATATCTCGTAAATGTGCTGTCAGAAGTGCATACCTTAAGAGCTATGAGCAGTTGTTTATCTTCGCTACTGCAAAACACATCTGTTTCATTGAACAAATTTTTCCTATTTTGGGCAATACTACCACCCTTGAAAGTTGCCTATGCCAGAATCATAGTAACAACAGTACCGGTACAAATACTGCACTCTCACAGTTATCAGAACGATTTTCGCTGATTGATTTCATCTCTAATTGATACATTTACTCCTCTTACGATCCCCGATAGTTTGTAACATCATCATAGAATCACCCAGTATATGCGAGGCTACGCATCTAAAGGATATACACTGATGAGCCAAAAAATTATGACCACCTGCTTAATAGTTTGTCCGTCCTTAGATCCATTCTGCTTGTCAGGGATCCGAGAGTTTGTTGGTAGGTTAGTGGAGGTCTGTGACATTAGATGTGTACGAACAGGTCATGTAATTCACGCAAATGGTGCGCCGCTAATTTGGCTACGCGGTGATGGCGCCCGATAGCGGTACCCAGATGGGTTCAACAGGATTTACATAGGGCGAGTTTGGTGGCCCAGACATCAACGTCAGTTCAGTATAATGCTCCTCAAACCAACATGGCGTGTTCCTGGTTCCGAGACACTGACAGTTATACTGCTGAAAGGTGACATGTCCATCGGGGAAATCATCAAACATGAAGGGATCCATGCAGTTCACAGCTGACAGCTGACAGTATGTCTTCGATTACTACCACTGGTCCCAAGCAAGCGCAGTAGAGCGTCTCCAATAGCAAAATACTGCTCCCAACTGCCTGCGTCCTGCAAGTTTCGAACTACCGTTTACCTCGGTGACTGCTTTTGAAAACACGGCGATCGACCTAGTGGAGCAAAACTGTGGTTCACTCGAAGAGCCGAGTTTCTATTGATCGACGGTCGAAACCCGATGATTCTGTGCCCACTGCAATCGTGACTGACGATGTTGCTGGGTCAATTCATGAACAGGTAGAGGTGGTCGACTGCGGACCTCCATATTCAACAATGTACGATTAACGGTGTGCGCGTGCACCGGCTTCATGCTCTTTCGACAGAGATGCCACGGATCACCATTCATCCTACATTACAGAGCAGACAAGCCTCCGAACCCGACGTTCTGTGAACAGTCTGGGACATCCAATAATTTAGCTCCTAGCGGTACTTTCAATCTCCATCTATCTCTTTCCGTAGATGCACAAGACAGTAACACTTGAACATTCGACCAGCTTCGCCTTTTTAGAGATACTCGTTCACGGGCTCTGAGTAACAATAATCTGCCCTTTGTCAAAGTCGCTTATCTCAATGGATTTCCCCATTTGCATCCCATATCTTCGTTAGGGTGATCCTCCGTTTCATGTCTGCTCCACTTACACACTTATGTTACCGCGTCACGCGCCCGCAACGCCATCCTGCGTCATCATACGTCGCAGTGGACAGTGGTCATAATGTTTTGCTTATCAGTTTATGTGGTGTCTGCTCATTGATTTATTCGTACATCAGTGGGTAAAGTTGAAAATTTGTGCCCGCTCGGGATTCGAACCCAGGTCTTCTCTCAGGAGATACGGGTTCTAATCCCATTCCGGCATAAAGTTTCAACTTTACGCATTGATCCGCGAGTAAATTAATGCCCACTAGCAGCTACATATCATTAATTCCTTGGCATCTTGCTGCATCTAAAAGACTTTAAACATTGAATTATTACCTATTTCATCCCTGGCATCGATTTGATACTGTGAAAAGTACACAGCTGTATCACCTTCTACAACGTACTGTAAAGGTAAGTTAAGGATCGCATAAGGCAAGGGCATATCATCTATTACAGAATCGTGTCCACAAAGCTCAGCAGACTTCAGAACAAAGGGGTTCCTTGGATGTCTCACTCCAGTGGTATTTTCTCCATATAGTTCGTAACATACGTACGAAGTTTGGCTGAAATATTTTCAGAAGATTGAAAGATATGCTTAAACGTGATACCCTTCACTCTCCTAGCTCCAGCTGACATCTCTAGACTACTGCAGGTGTCATCGACCTATAGTACTTTTGTTTCAAATGGTAAGTGATATGTGTATCATATATCGTTGATGTTGCTCCAAGCGTCCTTAGCTATACCTCGCATACCACACCACATACTTACATCCCGAACATAGCTGTCAAATGTATTTGACACTGACCAGTCACACCAAAAACATTGATACAATGTATGTGACACTGTGTTTTACATCTCTTCCCATTCACAACCCATCCTGGTCGGTAAGCATGCTGGGGGTGGACTGCTCTTTCTATATATTATTTCACGTAATGAAGCGTACTGAAAGGTATCTACATTAGGAGAAATGGTTGTAATAAATGATATATCATGAGAAATCACTGTTTGTCTGGTATGTTTGCCATTTGGCGTATCTTTCGATGTGAATATCAAGAGATATCACAGTTGTTCGGGACGTTTGCTACTAGGAGCACCTTTGCATGCCTAAACATGTAAGTGACATATTATTTGGTTACCAGAGACTGTAGTATTGTTGACTAGAGCTCGGGCGAGCGAAGGAGTCGGAAGTATTCGTCGGCCAGAGAGAGAGAGGCTGTGTTGTGTCATGGCAGGGTGAGGAGCCTGAATGACGGATGTGCAGAACAGACATTGTTATTTGAGGTATTCCACGATGCTTAATTGAGGACAGAGTGTCATTTAATATGATTGTATGGAGTGGCTGTCCTTTGGGGAAAGGTAACTGCAAGGAGTTTATTTTGCTGCAAGCGCTAGTTCGCTAAGTACTGTAGTGCAAAGATTTCAGTGTATCTAACAACATATACGAGTTGGTATTCAGGATGAATCATGAGTCATGTTAGTTATTTCACGAGGAAAGAAAAGATTGAAATTTACGCAATCAAAACATTGTGTGTAAAAATAAATTTTATGGTAAATGACAATCCTATAAAAAGATTATCGAACATGTTATTTTAGATTTTTTTATGTCACTAGTAGGGTAGATTAAAACCTGAAGAAACTGCAAAAAGGTGAGAATTGAAGGAAATGAGACCTGGATAAACTGAAAGAACCAGAGGTTGTACAGAGTTTCAGGGAGAGCATATGGGAACAATTGACAGGAATGGGGGAAAGAAATACAGTAGAAGAAGAATGGGTAGCTTTGAGGAAAGAAATAGTGAAGGCAGCAGAGGATCAACTAGGTAAAAAGACGAGGGCTAGTAGAAATACTTGGTTAACAGAAGAGATACTGAATTTAATTGATGAAAAGATAAAATACAAAAATGCAGCAAGTGAAGCAGCCAAAAAGGAATACAAGCATCTCAAAAATGAGATGGACAGGAAGTGCAAAATGGCTAAGCAGGGATGGCTAGAGGACAAATGTAAGGATGTAGAGGCATGAGGGGTAAGATAGATACTGCCTACAGGAGAATTAAAGAGACCTTTGGAGAAAAGAGAAACACATGCATGAATATCAAGAGCTCAGATGGAAACCCAGTTTTAAGCAAAGAAGCGAAAGCAGAAAGGTGGAAAGAGTATATGGAGGGTCTATACAGGGGCGATGTTCTTGAGGACAATATTATGGAAATGGAAGAGGAGGTAGATGAAGATGAAATGGGAGATATGATACTGCGTGAAGAGTTTGACAGAGCACTGAAAGACCTAAGTCGAAACAAGGCCCCGGGAGTACACAACATTCCATTAGAACTACTGACGGCCTTGGGAGAGCCAGTCCTGACTAAACTCTATCATCTGGTGAGCAAGATGTATGAGACAGGCGAAATTCCCTCAGACTTCCAGAAGAAGATAATAATTCCAACCCCAAAGAAAGCAGATGTTGACAGATGTGAGAATTACCGAACTATCAGTTTAATAAGTCACAGCTGCAAAATACTAACGCGAATTCTTTACAGACGAATGGAATAACTGGTAGAAGCCGACCTCAGGGAAGATCAGTTTGGATTCCGTAGATATGTTGGAACACGTGAGGCAATACTGATCCTACGACGTATCTTGGAAGAAAGATTAAGGAAAGGAAAACCTACGTTTCTAGCATTTGTAGACTTAGAGAAAGCTTTTGACAATGTTGACTGGAATGCTCTCTTTCAAATTCTGAAGGTGGCAGGGGTAAAACACAGGGAGCGAAAGGCCACTTACAATTTGTACAGAAACCAGATGACAGTTATAAGAGTCGAGGGACATGAAAGGGAAGCAGTGGTTGGGAAGGGAGTGAAACAGGGCTGTAGCCTCTCCCCGATGCTATTCAATCTGTATATTGAGCAAGCAGTAAAGGAAACGAAAGAAAAGTTCGGAGTAGGTATTAAAATTCATGGAGAAGAAATAAAAACTTTGAGGTTCGCCGATGACATTGTAATTCTGTCAGAGACGGCAAAGGACTTGGAAGAGCAGTTGTACGGAATGGACAGTGTCTTGAAAGAAGGGTAGAAGATGAACATCAACAAAAGCAAAACTAGGAAAATGGAATGTAGTCGAGTTAAGTCGGGTGATGCTGCGGGAATTAGATTAGGAAATGAGACACTTAAAGTAGTAAAGGAGTTTTGCTATTTGGGTAGCAAAATAACTGATGATGGTCGAAGTAGAGAGGATATAAAACGTAGACTGGGAATGGCAAGGAAAGCGTTTCTGAAGAAGAGAAATTTGTTAACATCGAGTATAGATTTAAGTGTCAGGAAGTCATTTCTGAAAGTATTTGTATGGAGTGTAGCCATGTATGGAAGTGAAACATGGACGATAAACAGTTTGGACAAGAAGAGAATAGAAGCTTTCGAAATGTGGTGCTACAGAAGAATGCTGAAGATTAGATGGGTAGATGACATAACTAATGAGGAAGTATTGAATAGGATTGGGGAGAAGAGGAGTTTGTGACACAACTTGACCAGAAGAAGGAATCGGTTGGTAGGACATGTTCTGAGGCATCAAGGGATCACCAATTTAGTACTGGAGAGCAGCATGGAGGGTAAAAATCGTAGAGGGAGACCAAGAGATGAATACACTAATCAGATTCAGAAGGATGTAGGCTGCAGTAGGTACTTGGAGACGAAGAGGCTTGCACAGGATAGAATAGCATGGAGAGCTGCATCAAACCAGTCCCAGGACTGAAGACCACAACAACAACTGTAGAGTTGAATATGACTGCAGAATACTTTCCTGTTCATTTATAAATTTTCGTGAAGTTTATCCTCATTGTTGGAAGAAAAGGTAGATATGGCAAAGCCGGCACTGATACGCCTTGCACAAGTGCATGGACAGTGAACCATATTTTCAGAATAGGAGGGAAAGTTTAATTTGCAAACCATAGCCTGAAAAATAAGGTAAAACGGCTAACTGCAGCGCTGTCAATTCTTTCAGCTCATCATTCTTGCAATGTAGACAGAGCAGTCAAGAAATAATTGCAGGCCCTGAACGAACTTTTTGAAATATAGTTAAGGTCAGTTTTTATTTATTAAATTTCACATAAATTCAACAGACGCGTTTTTCTACCAGGACACAGTTTTGTTACTGAACAGTTAGATGTTGTATGTAACTCTTTCATGGGAGAATCATTCTGTGTATATTTGATAACCAAGCTTTGTTTTTGTTTTCATTTACAGATAGTCAGATGCAGCTTATATTAAATGTATCATGTACATCAAAAGTAATTTACACAATTATGTTCGGGTTTAAAAACAGGATAAGAAAGGCCTTTCTGGATCAGACATTGTAACCGGAATTAAAAAGCGGTTGGTTTCACGTTGCTAGTGAAAGATTTTGGTACACACACAGTCTTCGATTACTAAAAGTAAAAGGATATTAGTTTCAAACATATAACAGATTTGTTTGAAATTGCTTAAGGCATTTAAGATTTATCCTTACATATTGCCACTTTTCCAACGCCAGCCCTGATGTTAAATGTTTAAGGGGGTTCTTATTGCGACGGTAGTTGTGTCCAGGTACTAAGTCATATGGGCACTAAATTTGCTTGACTTTTCTCCGTGTGTTCCAGAGCTACGCTTGTGTATGTGCGTGTGTGTGTGTGTGTGTGTGTGTGTGTGTGTTTTGTGTGTTTTGTGTGTTTTACACGCATCGTACTAGAATGTCTGAGGGCGGCCAGGACGTGGGTTTCCGACGGATTGAATACACTATCTGTTGTATTCTTCAGCAACTAAGTCTTTCACGTACAACTGCATCAAAGACGTGCTAGTATTTCGTTCCGGATGGAAGTGACGTCACCAGAGTCAATTGCAGCGTCAACAACATAATGATAAGCTCAATAATGACTGGCTCCACAGCCTTTGTGAAATTTTTAATCGAAAACATCCGCTTTATGCAATCAAAATAATATTTATCGCAATAAATAGTATTTTGACAACATAAAGCGGAATAGTCTCATTTAAAAATAACGATAAACGCTGCTGTCCACTGTCGATCATTGCAAAATTGAATAGAAGAGTCCCGGTGAATCAAAACATTCAGCGTTTCCTACAGGACAGCATTAACAGGTCAACAGCCATGCCAGTACGATTACCTCTTCGCAATAAAAAACACATGAAGTTGTCTGAATTTAACGTGTTATGTAGAATTGTAAACGTTCCTTTGAAGGATGAACTGGGTTAATATTTATAAATGTGCTTACAAAAACTAAAGCTTGACCCACGATAGCTTTTCAAAAGAAAAAAAAAGGTCAGGTGCAAAATTAAGGAGTTCATAATAAATCAGTCACTTTTCCATCCATGTTACTGCGGTCTACAGCCCACTGTGCAGGACTGAAAATGACAGCCGCCTGGTGAAGCAGTAGTAATCCTGCCATAATTTTGATTAGAAAGGGGCCAAATTTCAATTCTGCTTACATCATACCCGTCCGTGTTCCTTCGGAGCTGTTTTTGCCAATTTGTAAAAAACGTGTTTTACTTTAATTTTCTCAGCTGCAACTGCGAGAAACTTATATAAATTACAATCGGCAATTTTACAGTTTAGAAACCATGTCATTAACATTCAAGGAATGCAGATCCTTTTCAGATGCTCTCCAAGTACTTCTGCGTAGGCTACCAAATTAGACTCAGTTAACTTGCTGTAGTGAGTGTAGCAAGTTCGTGATACGGAAACTAGGAGAAGCCAATGGAAAGCCGAGCTGCGACGCAGAACGGACCAGCACTTGGCTTTAGAGTAACAGAATCCAGTGCTGTGGCCCCTTTTCCGGAGTTCTGGAACCTTCGATCCACCGCGGCCGAGTTTACATAAGCAGACCAGCTGAAAGACACAGACCTCCGAAGTGTGACTCCACGCAGAGCCCGTACAATTCCACAACAGTCGCGATGATCTACATTTGTGACTTGACGTGACAAGCAAACCTGTAGTTTATATCATCCCGTCGTCATAATTCCCATCCAAATTCTGATCTCCCACCGACTTCAGGACTAACACAGGGAGCTCTTTCTTGCAATAAATTATTAAAACGACTGTTAGAGGCTGATCTTTAGGCAATCTCCATATTTGCTTATATCTGTTAAATAATCTGAATAACTTTAACGCTTTAATTGTTCAACTTGTCTAATCTCGAAAGAGAAAAATAAGTAAATTTACAGATTCACTTACTTTTCCATGTCTGCAAGAAGTCGAAATAGTTTTTATATGAAAATTCTTCCTAGATTTATCTTTAATTAAATTCTCAAAAACTGTTAAGAAAGCTACGTTTATCACATGCAGAATGCTGCGCTGCAGCTATAAACCTAAAAGTTCGTGTGACACCTATATAAATGCAGGAAATGTACTGCAAGTTGTAGAATCACGAGCCGCTGCAGCGTTTAAAATTCAGTCGAAAAAGACGTAGTAATGATGAAGATACCGATGTATTACTCCAATCGAGGATGGGTAAAATCCAGAAACGTATCCTGCCGCCAGTAAACAGATATCAACATTAAGAAATTCACAAAACCAGAATTTTTAACATACATCTTGTCATTAACGAAAATTTGATTCCCTGATTTCCACTCGTATACTAAATACACAAATGAAAACAAAATATCCCATTGTAAATGGTCATTTCGAAGATTTGTGGTTCCGTAATGCTCATAGAAGTTAACTGGGTTACTGATACACGTAAGGTACAATTTTAACTTTTTATATATTTACTAGCATATGACAACGAACCTTATGATTGGTTTATAGTTTACTGTAAAGTTGCTAGGGGCACCGCAATAAAAATATAATAAAAAACTTTTAGGTGTTTTCATATAAGCGATATATTGGAGCAGTAATGACCGTTTCGCAAGCATGAGCTCCGTGTTCACAAATCAGTAGAGACAAGCTACAGTAGGGAATTTTTTGCTTTGATAAAACGCGGGAGGGCATAATCGCTGAGCCCATACCAACGGAATTAAGTGGTTTTGACTGAAAAAATAATATCTACAGAGTTCTTTGACAATGCGAAAGAAAACCATCTGAAGTTGGAAAGGCAAATGGAAACTGGGAAACTACTAATAAACTGAGTATCGTAAACAGTTATCCGAAGAGAAGCATTGTGGAATTGGGAATACCTTGTCGTGGTTCGAAGGCCGTGTTAAGCTGTTCCGAAAGCATAGAGAAGTGAAAATTAATTTCGGGAGAACCATGCGTCAAGCGCTCAACTAATTCCCTATAAAACTATATCTACCGATCTCAAACAAACTGTAGGAGGTTAGGATACTGTGTTACATCAGTAAACGATTGGAAGCCATCAGTCCAGACTATTGGCATCGAAACGGTAGATTCAAGAGACAATGCAGAAATGGTAAATTCCTTTCCACAAACCTGTTTTACTGACGACGTCAACAGAGCGGTTCCTCCTCATCAAAATCGCAAATAATGGAAGGCATGCCTATACGATTCTACGTAGTGTATGAATGAGAACTTGCTCAGCACCTAGCAGCGGGCAATCGCACAACGCTGTAGGAACGAAGCGTTCTAAGCGGTTGTAGAAAATGCGCTGGTCTTTGCCGTTTTCAGTAAGAGCCGTCGAGCAGACACACATAACTATAGTTATACGTCGCTGACGTCAGCCTCTTGCAGAATTCTGGAACACGGGACAACCTCGCGTATTATGACCTTTCTGAATACTTAGTCTCCTCTCTAGAAATCAACACCGATTCCGCAAAGAGCGATCGTGTGAAACTCACATCGCTCTGTTCGTCCACGAGATCAACAGGGCAATAAATACTGGCAAGTACGTTGGTATCAAGTTCCTTGATATCACGAAGTGTTCAATGCAGCTTTGCTCAGTCATGATCAAAATCATACGAATGACATGAAAGGTGTTCTATCTGATTTGTATGCAACCCACGTAATGTAACTTTCTTGCACATTCTCTGCTATCCTTTCGGTACAGTCATTTGACTACACAAAATGGTTACAACAGTATACCACTAGAGAAAATTGTTCTATATGGCTACCAATCCAAATGCAAACTAGCATCACGATAACTCAAATATCAGAAAACACCTCATTAGAGATGCCACAGTGTTTAATGTTTCTAAACACACATTTATTGCAATAAATGACATTTCAGAAAGCAACTTGAGCGAATCCAGCAGGATAATGCGACACCCCACACGTCTAGAACTGCGGCAGAGTGGCTCTAGGAACACTCTTCTGAGTTTAAACACTTCCGCAGACATGCACGTTATTGAGTATATCTGGGATGCCTTGCAACGTGCTGTTCAAAAGAGATCTCCACTCTCTCGTACTCTTACGGATTTATGGAAAGCCATGCAGAATTCATGGAGTCAGTTCCCTCAGACATTAGTCGAGTCCATGCCAAGTCGTGTTGCGACACTTCTGCGTGCTCGCGGGGACTCCACACGATATTACGCAGGTGTACCAGTTTTTTGGCTCTTCAGTATATGTTAAATATTGGTTTGTTTAATCAATAGCGTGAGATATACATGCCTGAAATGGAATTCAGGAGTCGAACCCTGTACACATCATCGTGGTTGGCTACACACGAAGAGGTTTTGACTCCCGATTTCTTCTTCACCAGTAACCGGAAATGGCATGGTTGAAGTTGAAATGATTTGTCGAAAAGATCTGTCTCTGACTGGGAGTCGAAAACGGCACCAATCATCATGGTTGATAACGCGCAGAGAGGAGTTAAAATGAGAATTATTTGTCACCTTAGTTTGGTGTGTTAATGCTACAGCAAGAAATGGCAGTATGAAAATTTTTGTAGCAGATCAGGATTCGAACACAGACACGCTCCTTTCATGGAGACCTAAATCAGCACAGTCAGACCGCGAGCTAAACCATTATGCATTAACTGGTAACACAAACAATCAGTTTTGTGATAAAAACTGGTTCCGAGGGGTGTGTCAGTTGGCATTCGTCGCCAATAACTGACACATCTTGCGGGGTCAACATAATAAAAGCGACAAAGAAAACGAGAACAATCGTTGCTACTGTACGACGACGCACGTCTACTCTCTGCTGATTTCACAGTGGAACTTATCCAGAAGATTGACTGGAAAGCAACCACAACCGCATTTGTTCTTCTGATCTAGCGCCTCCAAGTGTACCTTACTCAACCCTTAACGAGCAACAATCAAGATATTTTCAATTAAAGTGAGTGAATTTATTGTTGATGATTAATTTCACTCTTCCTTTTATCTCTTGTATACATAAACGAATGAGAAACACTATAAAAATATGCACTGTGCTAAGACAGATGCATACCAGCTTTCAGGTTACCCTTACGACAAATTTTTAAATTAATAAAACAAATAGCATCCGCAATACAAGCCTGCCAAAAACGTTAAGCATTAGGAGACATCACACACTTCTAGACGCAGAAATGGTCTGTGTGTACGTGAAGTTCTGTATCCTACACAAGAGGCATTTCGGGATAATCACGAAAGCATGTAAGGCTGGCGGTGAGAGTTGACACAAAAAGAAAGCCAGTTAATAAATTACTCAATTAACGTATAATCAATCGAATTGTGTGAAACTTCCTGGCAGAGTAAAACTGTATGCTGAACTGATCTCGAACTCGGCACCTTTGCCTTTCACAGGCAAGTGTCCGCGAAAGGCTGAGGTCCCGAGTTCGAGGTAAGTACGGCATATAGTTTTACTCTGCCAGGAAGTTTCATGTCAGGGCACATCCACTGCGGAGTGAAAATTCCATTCAGAAAACTGTGAAGTATGTCTGTGTAAGGAGAAAAATGTAAGTTTTAACAAGGTACAATGTCACAATTAATAAAATCTGCACCTTTAGATGTGGGGGGGGGGGGGGGGGGGAGGGAGGCGGGGGGTACTAAACCGGGGTTTCAATAAAACGTAATGTTTCAATACATATTGTTTTGGCCCCTAGCGTGATTACAATATAGAGGCTTCTGCTTCAGAGAGTGTCTGAATTACCAGTCAGCCGTCAGCGCTCGAAGCATTCTCTCTCCGCCGTAGTAATCCATAACGCAGATAATTAGTAATGTGAAATATCAGAGTATTTATAAATTCTGTGGAGAACGATCTTCCTGGAATCCAATAATAAATATGGAACCCCAATGTTATACCCTCGGTGAGTATCATTCAGCTTGTTTTATCGGAAATGACAACGAAGTATCAATTCAATTTAGGAGAAAAATTCTGAACCACTCCAGAAAGAAAATCGACGTTTACATAGCTGCCAAACGTATTCTACAATGTTGCCAATTCTCCATTAGACAAGCGACAGGAAGAATGCGTATGCTCAGACGATGTGCTGAGGAGGCCAACATATGGGATGCACGAGGACCACAGACGCAGCAAAGACGGCTGCTACCGCTATGACAGGTAGCCAAAATGCCTAAACTATAGCCTAGTGAGATTTTTTCGCATGTGTGTAACACTGATTTGGGTCTGAAACGTAGCTACGAAAAGATTCGGGATGCACTGATGGTAACTCAATCATCATAAATAACGAGCAGGGGAATTATACTGGGGCGCCGAAGAAAGTAGTATAGGCACGCGTATTCAAATACAGAGATATTTAAACAGGCAGACTATGGCAATGCGGTCGGCAACGCCTAAATAAGACAAGTGTCTGACGCAGTTGTTAGGTCGGTAACTGCTGCTACAATGGTAGGTTATCAAGAATTAAGTGCGTCTGAATGTGGTGTTATAGTCGGCGCACGAGTGATAGGACACAGCATCTATCCCGTAGGGCCATTTCAAGAGTGTACCTTGAATATAAGGAATCCGGTAAAACATCAAATCTCTGACATCGCTGCGGTCGGGAAAACATCCTGCATGAACGGGACCTACAACGACTGAAGATAATCGTTCAACGTGACAGACGTGCAACCCTTCCGGAAATTGCTGCAGATTTCAATGCTGCGTCATCAGTAATTCTCAGCGAGCGAACCTTTCACCGAAACATCATCAATATGGGCTTTCGGAGCCGAAGGCCCAGTCGTGTACCCTTGATGACTGCACGACACAAAGCGTTACGCCTCACCTGGGCCCGTCAACACCGACAATGGACTGTTAATGACTGGAAAGATGTTACCTGGTCGGAGGAGTCTCCTTCCAAATTGTATCGAGCGGATGCACACGTGCGGGTATGGAGACAACCTCACGAAACCACGGACACTGCATGTCAGCAGGGGCTGTTCGAGTTGTTAGAGCTCTTTAATGGTGTGGGACGTGTGCAGTTGGGGTGATGGGACTCCCGATACGTCTAGATACGACTCTGACAGCTGGTACGCACGTAAGCACCCTGTCTGACCACCTTCATCCATTCATGTTCATTGCGCATTCCGACGGACTTGAGCAATTCTAATAGGACAATGCGGCACCCCAAATGTCCTTAATTGCTACAGAGTGAGTCCAGGAACACTCTTCTGAGTTTAAACACTGCCACTGGCCACCAAACTCCGCAGACATTAACATCATTGAGCATATTTAGGATGCCTTGGAACGTGCTGTTCAGAAGAGATCTTCATCCCTTCGTACTCTTATCGATTTATGGACAGCCATGCAGCATTCATGGTGTCAATTTCCTCCAGAACTACATCAGGCATCAGTTTAGTTCATGCCGCGTCGTGTTGAGGCACTTCATCGTGCTCACGGGGGCCGTACACGATATTCGGCGGGTATACCAGTTTCTTTGGTTCTTCAGCGTAGCAGCAAAAAGTATTCGAAAATGTTGCCAATTCTCCATTACACAAGCGACAAGAAGAATACGTATGCTCAGACGATGTGTTGCGCGGGTTAGAACTTGGATGTCGTGGGCCACAGACGTGGCGACGCCGGCTGCTACTACGTTGACAGGTAGCCAACATGCCTAAAGTGTAGCACAGTGAGCTTTTTCGCATTTCTGTAACACTGATTTGGGTCTGTAACGTAGTTACCAGTAACTCAAGCGTCGCAAATAACGAGTTGGATGATCTTACTCTTCGGTAGCTGTCGTAATTTTTTTCTGTCAAACTCCGAAACTCATTCGCTAGAGGAGATTCACTTCTTTTCATTTTTCCGGCATCACCAGTTGGTTCCTGACTGTTACATGCTAGCGATGCCTCTAGGCCATCAGAAGCTTCATACGTAAATTATCAAAGTATAATTGTTAAAACCACGTGTTATGCTAAATAGTTCTCTACTTGTGGCTAAGAATGACTCAGTCAGTGACGCTAATTTTAATTTAATGTGACCAGATGAGAGGATCAGCAGATTCCAGTCTAAATTTGGAATAACTGTAAGTAATCATTTATTTGCGCAAAAAGCAAGACATGAACGGCTTTATAATCTGCAAATATCGCATATCAGAACAAAATTGTGTCATTCTAGTGAAACAGTAAAAGGTGGAAGGCGTCAACTGCTGTTCACAGTAGTTTACAGTTAAAATGATGTTACAATGTCATCGGCAAACATAAAAATTATTACTTATTTTCTCTGAACCCTAATTTGCTTTCAAAGTGTCTCGTTGATAATCTTTACTATTTGCACAATGCAGAGGAGTGCAGAAATAGACTGAGGTGACAAAAATCGTGGGATAGCGATTTGCACACCTACAGTTGGTAGCAGTATCGTGTACTAAAGGTATAAAAGGACAGTGTATTAGCGGAACCAAACACAGGTGATTCATGTGATAAGGTTTGTGACATAGCCATTGCAGTACGACGGCAATTTACAGACTTTCAAGGCGGAATGGTAGTTGGAGAAAGACGCATGGGACATTCCGATTCGAAAATCGTTAGGGAATTCAATATTCCGAGATGAACAGTGTCAAAACTGTCCAGAGAATACGTAATTTCTGGCATTAACTTTCACCACTGACAACGCAGTGGCCACGGCCTTCAGTTAACGACCGAGAACAGCAGCGTTCGAGGAGTGATGTCAGTGCTAACAGACAATCAACGCTGCGTGAAATAACCGTAGCAGTGAGTGAAAGACCTACTACGACGAACGCATCCAGTAGGGCAGTGCGGACAGATTTGTCGTTATTGAGCTACGGCAGCAGACGATCGACGCGGGTGCCTTTGCTAACAGCTCGACGTCGCCTGAAGCGCTTCTCCTTCGCTAGTGACCATATAGACTGACCCTAGACGACTTTAAAACTGCGGCCTAATCAGATGAACCCGGATTTCATTTGGTAAGAGCTGACGGTAAGGTTCGAATGCCTCGCAGACCCCACGAAGCCATCGACGCAAGTCACTTTGCAAGCTCGTGTTGTCTCCATAATAGTGTGGGCTGTGTTTGCATGGAATGGACCGAATCCTGGTTACATTCGGCTACTGGTGCTTGAAGGCCATTTGCAGCCATTCAGGCGATTTCATGTTCTCCAACAACTATGGAATACTTATGAGTGAAAATCTGCCACGTCAACGTACCACAAATGTTCGCGATTAGTTTATGCACATTCTGGACAGTTCGAGCGAGTGGTTGGGCCATGCAAGACGCTAGAAATGAATCTCATCCAGCATTTGTGGGAGATAAGCAGGCCTTCAGTTCCTGTACGTAACCCTGCACCGGCAACATCTTCGCAAATATGGATGGCTATAGAGGCCGCATAGCTCACTTATTTGTTGCATAGTTTAATTCTTAATTCCTTTGCGTGTTTTTGTGTACTTGAATTGTTTAATTCATAAATTTCTGGCGTATTACAGTATTTGAGAATTGTAGCATCGCGTTTTAGTACCTGAATAGTGTAAAATCGCGTAGTCTCCTTCTGCCACCGAGCAGTGTGTCAGCAGAGCACAAGTAGCAGCATTACAGTATTTACTAGGCAATCTTGTATTTTAATAGCCGTTTAAATTTTGTGTCGAATTGTTTGTGCTCTCTGTAGATTAGTTTAGACGTTCTTTGCACAACAGTTTTTCGCATGGATAGGGACTGCCACTGCTGTGTTCCGATGTGGGCTGAGTTGGCATCCCTTCGCTCCCAGCTTCAGGCAGTGTAGGCTTCAGTCACACAGCTTGAGGCTGTTGCCAATGGGCATCACTGTGGGGGTCCGGATGGGGGTTTGTCAGGGACGGACAGCTCGTCCCACGCTTCCCCCAATCGGACTATGGCTGTGGCTGCCCGGCATACTGCCCACATTGAGGCTGACCCCTCACCTGTGGTAGAGTGGAAGGTTGTCTCGAGGTGTGGCACGGGGCGAAAGACATTGCGGAGGGCTGAACGGAAGGCCTCTCTAGTTTGTCTGACGAACTGGTTTCAGGCTCTGTCTCAGGCTGATACTGATCTTCGGCCGGACACGGCTGCTTGTCCTGTTCCAGAGGTTGCCCCTCAGTCTGCAAGATCCGGGCGGTGGCAGGGGATGGGCTTACTGGTAGTTGGGAGCTCCAATGTCAGGTGCGTAATGGGGCCCCTTAGGGATATGGCAACAAGAGAGGGGAAGAAAACCAATGTGCACTCCGTGTGCATACCGGGGGGAGTCATACCAGATGTGGAAAGGGTCCTTCCGGATGGCATGAAGGGTACAGGGCGCACCCATCTGCAGGTGGTCTCTCATGTCGGCACCAATGATGTGTGTCGCTATGGACCGAGGGAAATCCTCTCTGGCTTCCGGCGGCTATCTGATTTGGTGAAGACTGCCAGTCTCGCTAGCGGGATGAAAGCAGAGCTCACCATCCGCAGCATCGTCGACAGGACTGACTGCGGACCTTTGGTACAAAGCCGAGTGGAGGGTCTGAATCAGAGGCTGACGGTTCTGCGACCATGTGGGCTGCAGATGCCTCGACTTGCGCCATAGGGTGGTGGGGTTTCGGGTTCCACTGGATAGGTCAGGAATCCACTACACACAGCAGGCGGCTACACGGGTAGCAGGGGTTGTGTGGCGTGGACTGGGCGGTTTTTTAGGTTAGATGGCCTTGGGCAAGTACAGAAAGGGCAACAGCCTCAAAGAAGGCGGGGCAAAGGCAGGACATGCGGGGACCAAGCAGCAATCGGTATTGTAATTGTAAACTGTCGAAGCTGCAGTACCGGAACTTCAAGCGCTGATAGAAAGCACCGTAGGTGAAATCGTTATAGGTACGGAAAGCTGGCTGAAGCCAGAGATAAATTCTGCCGAAATTTTTACAAAGGCACAGACGGTGTTTAGAAAGGATAGATTGCATGCAACCGGTGGTGGCGTGTTTGTCGCTGTTAGTAGTAGTTTTTCCTGTAGTGAAGTAGAAGTGGAAAGTTCCTATGAATTATTATGGGTGGAGGTTACACTCAACAACCGAGCTAGGTTAATAATTGGCTCCTTTCATCGACCTCCCGACTCAGCAGCATTAGTGGCAGAACAACTGAGAGAAAATCTGGAATACATTTCACATAAATTTTCTTAGCATCTCTTAGGTGGAGATTTCAATTTACCAGATATAGACTGGGACACTCAGATGTTTAGGACGGGTGGTGGGGACAGAGCATCGAGTGACATTATACTGAGTGCACTATCCGAAAATTACCTCGAGCAATTAAACAGAGAACCGACTCGTGGAGATAACATCTTGGACCTACTTTTCGAATCTGTAAGCGCAGAACAGGGAATAAGTGATCATATGGCCGTTGCAGCATCCCTGAATATGGAAGTAAATAGGAATATAAAGAAAGGGAGGAAGGTTTATCTGTTTAGCAAGAGTAATAGAAGGCAGATTTCAGACTACCTAACAGATAAAAAAGAAAATTTCTGTTCCGACACTGACAATGTTGAGTGTTTCTGGAAAAAGTTCAAGGTAATCGTAAAATGCGTTTTAGACAGATACGTGATGAGTAAAACTGTGAGGGACGGGAAAAACCCACCGTGAAAGTTAGGAAACTACTGCGAAAGCAAAGAGAGCTTCACTGCAAGTTTAAACGCAGCCAAAACCTCCCAGCCAAACAGAAGCTAAACGATGTCAAAGTTAGCGTAAGGAGGGCTATGCGTGAAGCGTTCAGTGAATTTGAAAGTAAAATTCTATGTACCGACTTGACAGAAAATCCTAGGAAGTTCTGGTCTTACGTTAAATCAGTAAGTGACTCGAAACAGCATATCCAGACACTCCGGGATGATGATGGCATTGAAACAGAGGGTGATACGCGTAAAGCTGAAATACTAAACACCTTTTTCCAAAGCTGTTTCACAGAGGAAGACCGCAATGCAGTTCCTTCTCTAAATTCTTGCACAAACGAAAAAATGGCTGACATCGAAATAAGTGTCCATGGAATAGAAAAGCAACTAGAATCACTCAACAGATGAAAGTCCACTGGACCTGACGGGATACGAATTAGATTCTACACAGAGTCCGCGAAAGAACTTGCCCCCCTTCTAACAGCCCTGTACCGCAAGTCTCTAGAGGAACGGAAGGTTCCAAACGATTGGAAAAGAGCACAGGTAAGTGTACCTGGTCGAATGACATTTCTAATTGTTTCAATTAATACTATAAATGATATTAATGCAGAAGGGTCGTCGAGCAGATGCGCAAGACTATAGACCTATATCTCTGAAGTCGATCTGTTGTAGAATTTTAGAACATGTTTTTTGTTCGCGTATCATGTCGTTTCTGGAAACCAAGAAACTACTCTGTAGGAATCATCATGGATCCCGGAAACAGCGATCGTGTAAGAGCCAACTCGCTTTGTTTGTTCATGAGACCAAGAAAATATTAGATACAGGCTCCGAGGTAGATGCCATTTTCCTTGACTTCCGGAAAGAGTTCGATACAGTTCCGCAATGTCGCCTGATAAACAAAGTAAGAGCCTACGGAATATCAGATCAGCTGTGTGGCTGGATTGAAAAGATTTTAGCAAACAGAACACAGCATGTTGTTATCAATGGAGAGACGTCTACAGACGTTAATGTAACCATAGGGGAGTGTTAAGGGGCCATTGCTTTACAAAATATATAAAAATTACATAGTAGATAGCGTCGGAAGTTCCATGCGGCTTTTCGCGGATGATGCTGTAGTATACAGAGAAGTTGAAGCATTAGAAAATTGCAGCGAAATGCAGGAAGATCTGCAGCGGATAGGCACTTGGTGCAGGGAGTGGCAACTGACCCTTAACATAGACAAATGTAATGTATTGTGAATACATAGAAAGAAGGATCCTTTATTGTATGATTATGTGATAGCGGAGCAAACACTGGTAGCTGTTACTTCTGTAAAATATCTGGAAGTATGCGTACGGAACGATTGGAAGTGGAATGATCAAATAAAATTAATTGTTGGTAAGGCGGGTGTCAGGTTGAGATTCATTGAGAGAGTGCTTAGAAAATGTAGTCCATCAACAACGGAGGTGGCTTACAGAACACTCGTTAGACCTATACTTGAGTATTGCTCATCAGTGTGGAATCCGTACCAGATCAGGTTGACGGAGGAAATACAGAAGATCCAAAGAAGAACGGCGGGTTTTGTCACAGGGGTATTTGGTAAGCGTGACAACGTTACGGAGATGTTTAGCAAACTCATGTGGAAGACTCTGCAAGAGAGGCGCTCTGCATCGCGGTGTAGCTTGCAGTCCAGGTTTCGAGAGGGTGCGTTACTGGATGAAGTATCGAATATATTGCTTCCCCCTACTTAAACCTCCCGAGGAGATAACGAATGTAAAATTAGAGAGATTGGAGCGCGCACGGAGGCTTTCCGGCAGTCGTTCTTCCCGCGAACCATACACGACTGGAACAGGAAAGGGAGGTAATGACAGTGGCACGTTAAGTGCCCTCCGCCACACACTGTTGGGTGGCTTGCGGAGTATAAATGTAGATGTAGATTTCTGCAGGGGACTTTCAACGACTTGTTGAGTCCATGCCACGTCGTGTTGTTGCACTACGCCAGGCAACGTACGTGTAACTCCTGTCAGGCCCAATACATAGGACAAACTAGCAGAAATTTCCGAACAAGATAAACAGAGCACAAGAAAGCTCTAGAGAGTGATAGCAGATATTCCATTTTCCCACAACACCTAATGAACAAAAACCACAAACCCACTAATATCGAAAGTGATCTACATATCCTGAAAGACAGCAACAGTTTATACGGATCTGGCCTCTGTGGCCGAGCGGTTCTAGGCGCTTCAGTCCGGAACTGCACGACTGCTACGGTCGCAGGCTCGAATCGTGCCTCGGGCATGGATGTGTGTGATGTCATTGAGTTCGTTAGGTTTAAGTAGTTCTAAGTTCTAGGGGACTAATGACCTCACATGTTGAGTCCCATAGCGCTCAAAGCCATTTGAACTTTATATGGAAAACTAACAACAGGAGAAAATTAATTGCATACAAAAGGCTCTAGTGGAGCGAAAAATGTAGTAAATGAAAACACAGCCTTTTGCAACAACACTCTGTTTAGCGCTCTGAGGAACTGACACAGGCCACAGAACATAAAAATACAAACACACACACACACACACACACACACACACACACACACACAAACCACTCCCCCATATGCGCGAATCTGTTACTAACAGCCTCTCATACAATTGCAGTTCACATGATGTAGGCAAGAAAACGGCACCAAAAAACAAAGGAAATATGCCGGAAACAACGGCAACAATCCTGAAAACCATGCTGTGACCTATACTAAATAAGGTATTATGAAACTATTCGCAGGAAACAACATTTCGAACGAAATATAACAATGTTTTATAGTGATTATGAGTTTGCTGCCTTCACATGTTTTAGAATCAAAGAAACCACTAATGATGGCGATGTTGTCGCTGAAACTAGTTTGGAAATAAATAACTACACAACAAAACTGTCTTGCATCAAGGCGGACCCACAATCCCATATTATTGTTAGGTGAAAAGTACTTATGGTGTTTGATGCCTCTTCGTGCGTTGTCAACACTAACAAATCGTACTGGTTTCGACAACCTTTCAGACACAGAACTTTTCATCATGTTATTTCAGGTTCGAACATGCCGTTTCCAGTTACTGGTCGAAAAGAATTAGATAGTTAACGTCTCTTCATGTGTAAATAACAACAATGATATGTGAAGGGTTCGACTTCCAATCAGAACAGAATTTCTCGTTACATTAATTACAGTGCAGACATGTGCGTATCTCGCTGCTGGTGAAATAAACCGATAATCAACGTCTATTTGGCACTAGAAAAGCACGAGAATAAGTGCTGGGTTCAAATGTTGACAAGGCCAAATATTTTTGTCTCGTCATTTCAGTATCAGTCATCTTGCTATTACAGAAAAATTTCGATATCTAAAATTTTATTGTTCTTCGTCTTCTATGCGAGTAGGTGCTGGTTCGAATCCCCGTCCAATACAAAACTTCATGCCACGAGATTTCAAGACTATGCATGCGCACACTTTGCTCCTTTTTACTGAAACTATATTTAAGCTCTTTTGTCGTTAGTTAACGGGGAAAATATTTGCTAGAAAGGGATTCCGGATCCCAGTGCAGCACAACAATAAAAATGGTTCAAATGGCTCTGAGCACTATGGGACTTAACATCTATGGTCATCAGTCCCCTAGAACTTAGAACTACTTAAACCTAACTAACCTAAGGACATCACACACATCCATGCCCGAGGCAGGATTCGAACCTGCGACCGTAGCAGTCGCGCGGCTAGCACAACAATATTTGTCATGAAATATCAAGTGGTAACTTCGCGCCTGAAACGCAGTTTATTGAGTTTAGAAGCACCAAACGTATGACCTCTCTAATAACGTTTTGAGTAATACCTGCATTATCTTGATAATAATTTGCATTTAGATTGATAGCCACACAGAGTAGTTTTCCCTAGTGGTCAAATTACAGTACCGAAAAGAGAGCAGATGACTTGCAAGACATTTACGTTAGGTGGGTTGCATGCAAATCAGGCGGAACGTAATTGAGGTCCTTTCGATATTTTTGAGCAACACCGTGTTTTCCGCTAATAAAGAAAGTACGAGACCAGCTTCGTGAAAGGACTGATGGCTTCCGACATCATAGAAACCAACACACCAGTCTTAACAAAGAGAAATGTTAATATGCAAATTAGCTTTGGGTGTATGCGTGTTGTAGAACCAATACTGTGCACAACATATATACACTCCTGGAAATTGAAATAAGAACACCGTGAATTCATAGTCCCAGGAAGGGGAAACTTTATTGACACATTCCTGGGGTCAGATACATCACATGATCACACTGACAGAACCACAGGCACATAGACACAGGCAACAGAGCATGCACAATGTCGGCACTAGTACAGTGTATATCCACCTTTCGCAGCAATGCAGGCTGCTATTCTCCCATGGAGACGATCGTAGAGATGCTGGATGTAGTCCTGTGGAACGGCTTGCCATGCCATTTCCAACTGGCGCCTCAGTTGGACCAGCGTTCGTGCTGGACGTGCAGACCGCGTGAGACGACGCTTCATCCAGTCCCAAACATGCTCAATGGGGGACAGATCCGGAGATCTCGCTGGCAAGGGTAGTTGACTTACACCTTCTAGAGCACGTTGGGTGGCACGGGATACATGCGGACGTGCATTGTCCTGTTGGAACAGCAAGTTCCCTTGCCGGTCTAGGAATGGTAGAACGATGGGTCGATGACGGTTTGGATGTACCGTGCACTATTCAGTGTACCCTCGACGATCACCAGTGGTGTACGGCCAGTGTAGGAGATCGCTCCCCACACCATGATGCCGGGTGTTGGCCCTGTGTGCCTCGGTCGTATGCAGTTCTGATTGTGGCGCTCACATGCACGGCGCCAAACACGCATACGACCATCATTGGCACCAAGGCAGAAGCGACTCTCATCGCTGAAGACGACACGTCTCCATTCGTCCCTCCATTCACGCCTGTCGCCACACCACTGGAGGCGGGCTGCACGATGTTGGGGCGTGAGCGGAAGACGGCCTAACGGTGTGCGGGACCGTAGCCCAGCTTCATGGAGACGGTTGCGAATGGTCCTCGCCGATACCCCAGGAGCAACAGTGTCCCTAATTTGCTGGGAAGTGGCGGTGCGGTCCCCTACGGCACTGCGTAGGATCCTACGGTCTTGGCGTGCATCCGTGCGTCGCTGCGGTCCGGTCCCAGGTCGACGGGCACGTGCACCTTCCGCCGACCACTGGCGACAACATCGATGTACTGTGGAGACCTCACGCCCCACGTGTTGACGAATTCGGCAGTACGTCCACCCGGCCTCCCGCATGCCCACTATACGCCTTCGCTCAAAGTCCGTCAACTGCACATACGGTTCACGTCTACGCTGTCGCGGCATGCTACCAGTGTTAAAGACTGCGATGGAGCTCCGTATGCCACGGCAAACTGGCTGACACTGACGGCGGCGGTGCACAAATGCTGCGCAGCTAGCGCCATTCGACGGCCAACACCGCGGTTCCTGGTGTGTCCGCTGTGCCGTGCGTGTGATCATTGCTTGTACAGCCCTCTCGCAGTGTCCGGAGCAAGTATGGTGGGTCTGACACACCGGTGTCAATGTGTTCTTTTTTCCATTTCCAGGAGTGTATAAATGATCCATTCAAAATTCAGCAGTACGCGTACGGAGCAGTTCAAAGCATAATGTCCAAGTAGAAGTAATTGTAGGAAATAATTGTGCCGTACTGAGATTATCTGAATGAATAACAAGAAAGCAAAGGTAGGTAGCAAACAAAATCCTCTTTCCACCAGTACTCGAGTATCGCTCGTCGGCCTAGGACCTGTACCAAATAGGACTCGTAAGGGAATTAGAGGGCATTCAGAGAAGAGAAGTCCGTTTCGCCACAGGCTCGTTAGTATATACGAAAGCCTCACCGTGATACCCAAATAACTCCATGGCAGATAGTGCAAAAGAGGAGTTAGTCATCATGGTGCAATTTGGAGAAGTGTGTTCTACCTTTAGGACGGTATATCTAGTTTTGGACGAGTTTTGGACGATACTTCAGGATTTTAGGATCATATGAAGGAAGCGTACTACAGACCACCGTAAGCAGCTTTCAACATTGTCAAAAGGTTTTGTTCTTGCTAAACATGAGGTTGTGCTTTGTTTAGCATTGGTAAATATTTCGAGTTTTACACAAGTAAGTGCCGTGTAAAACCCTGTCCAGCCACATTAATGGGACCAACGCCTATATTCAACGTCAGCGTGCAATAATAACGGCAGGTTGTTGCAGCAACAGGATGGAGGAGGAGGGGGGGGGGGGGGGAGTGTAGATAAAACTTGTCGGTGGGGCGCAGAAAGCAGTGCAGTCGTGGTCTTAACGCGGAGACAGAGTGATTTATCTCACGACCAAAAGGTCATGGTCATTGGCTTTTGTGCCAGGGGTGGAAGCGAAACGGCTTAGTTTGCAAACTGTTGGAGTGCCACCGTAGTTAAAGAACACCGTGCAAGGAAAAATGGCAATATCCAAAACCCGCACTGAGGCAACTGCGGTACAAAACCGGCTATAGATGACGGGGCTGAACGACGGCTGCGGTCATGCAGCTGTTGAGCAACTGAGCACCCAGATGAACCAAGGGACTACCAAAAGTGTCTCCTCAACGACTGTTCAGCAAACGTTGCTGCGTATGGGCCTCCGCAGCAGGCGTCTGGTCCGCGCACCCATTATGACTGCTGTTCATCGGCGGCGAAGGCTGGAATTTGCACCCCAGTTCTGCAACTCCAAGTCCACTGAGTGGCTACCGGTTACCTTTCCTGATGAGTCAATTTTTAAATTCTATCAGAAAAATGGCTGTTGGCGTGTAAGGCGTGAAACGTCTGGAAGCAAACAGACAGCAACAATCGAGGGAGCGTTATGGTATGGGGACTGTTTTCGTGTAATTCGCTTGGTGACCTCGTCACGCTGGAAGGCACAGTGAATCAACACTGGTATGGACGTATCCTTGGGGACCATGTCCGTCCCTAGACGTAGTTTCTTTTTCCTTGGCACGATGGCATCTACCAGTAGGATACTGCACCGTGTTACACAGCTCGCAGTGTTACGTGCGTGGTTCGACGAGCAGCGGGATGCAGTTACCGTACTCCTCTAGTCACCAGACTCTCCGGGTCATACCAATTCGCGAATCTGTGGGACCACTCCGATAGGGCTGTTCGCACCGTGTGTACTCCGCCGAGAAACCTAGCGCAGCTGGGCACAGCACTTGAGTCGGCAAATGTCCACGTGTCTCTCGCTACCTTCCAGAACTTCAGTCGCTTCGTGCACCTCACATAGCGGTCCACGCTGAGAAGAGGGGTTGGTCAGACCTTTGAAAATTGGTCACATTAACGTGACTGGACAGTGTATATTAAAGGTATTTGGAATATATTGTTAAGTCTTCGATCACACTAAAACTCTACATATTTTTAGAAATTGTTGTGGAAAACATGAATGTTAAGCCGTACTTCGTCCATAATTGTTCCTTGATACAGAAGATCTTTCGCCATGGAACATGTGATATTTTCTAATTAACTGAGTTTCGTTAGTATCTTAACAAATTTAACTGTCTTCGGAATAGAAATTGGTGTCAATGTCCTATAGCTTCTCTTTCAAAACCTATTGAACTCGTAGCTGGTTTTTAATAGTACTTCTGCATAATTTGATTTCACTTTCTCATTGTTCGTGTGTAGTAAATTAATAATGTAACGGGCGACCAATTATGGTACATACACGACTTTCTCGGTTACAACGGTTTCAAATTTCAGTGGAATATTTGGTCCTCGATTCATGATCAAGATTTTGACATTTGAAAAGCCATAATTTTTGTAAATCCCGAAAAAGTCTGGATAACATGAAAAGTGAACGTCATCATTTTAAAAACGGAATAAGAAAAAATATTGAAATTCTATTAGAGGACTGGCTAAAGGTGAAAGACTGGAAAGTTTTCCAAACAACACTCTCCCCTAGAGTTCAAATTCCGAGAGTGTACTTTCCTGGAATGATGAACATATACATTGTGTCTTGATACGTTTCTCTTATAAAAGGCAATGCAGGTAAAATTATCGACAGTAGATCTTCTGTAGCACCATTCGCGGCTGGAACACGAAAGACGGCGGCGGGGGGGGGGGGGGGGGGGGGGCGAGGCGGAGGGGGGGGAGGGGGGGGGAAGAACAGTGGTACACGAATTAGCTACTGTCCGCGGAGTGTAGATGTAAGTTTGTATGTAGTAGGGGCAACCGCAGCAAAGCACGAAATATCAGGAGTGTTCTGCCCACTCCACTACGGACGTGTCACCCTATGGGAAGGTCACCACACGCCATCTCACCCCCATTCACCTCTTCTTTTGACACCTCTGTGACGGAGGACAGAACCAATACACCCAGCGTTGGGATCATCAGGTTTTCTTATGGGTTGCAGAGAAAAACATTTCAGACACAGCGACGGTCAGGATCGAGACGAAAAAGCCTCACTAGGTGGCATAAAGAGCGTCATGAAAATACCCCTTCCCTTAAAGCGTAGTTTCCCACACATTTCGATGTCGAAAAGGACAGATTTAAGTGCGATAAGCAATAGTACGACATTCTTGACAACGATCGATTCTGCTGCTACCACCTGGGCGTTTTACCCTACTCTACGGATATTGCGAAGCTGAGATCCCATTGAACGTGATCTGGCTTTGGAGCGTAACGCGACTTCAATATTTGCTCTGGTATACGGGGTGACACCAATAGAGACAATTGGAAGGCATTTGACGAAATCAGATAGTGATCCGAAGCAGAAAATGCTTTTATACTGTCTCATCCTTCCATCTTCGCGCCATCCTGTGGCGTGAACCCGCGAGGTTGTAACATTATGTTGAGCGTGATGTGAGTGCATGAAACGGCAAAGCGTCCTCCAGTTAGGAGGAATCACCCTCTGTGCCACCCACGTCCCTTAGTTGATACTTTGATACATATTCCGCATTGCAGCCGCTCTAGCGCCTGAAGGCAGGCGAACACTATCCAAGTGGTGACGAATAGGTTGTCTAACTTTCAGGCGCATGAGCGGTCGCGAGGCTGGATGTCTGTCGAAGTTTCTGACAGGTACATTCCAAATGTGCTCAATTAAGGTATGTTGTGTGGCAACGATGTTGTTGGCGAACTGGAGAGTTTTAGAGGGACATTTTGCCACTTTGTTGACACACATCTTAATGTGGCACTTCCTTTCCCCTCCCTCCCTCCTCCCTCTCTCCCTCTCACTAGTGACCACGCCACAGGAGAGTGCGAAAATCTGGGCTGAAAAATCATAATCACAGTTTGCTGCTTGGGATCACGATCAGATTTCATCGAATGGTTTTTAACCGTCCGTACAGGTTTCAAGCAGCACAGGAGAGGAAAAACTGCGGTCACAAAATGTGTGGGATTCCATGGTCTAAGAGAAGTGGTGGTTTCACTGACGCCCTTTATGACCACCTTGAGGCTTTTCGTGTCGATTTTGAGCGCCGGTGCGTCTGAAATGTATTCATCGGCCACCCATAACAAACCCGCGTTATTACAACGCTGGGAGTCCCGATCCTGACCTCCATCGCTGAAGCATCAAGAGAAGAGATGAAATGTGGGCAAGAAGGGGTGTAACGATCTTCCCATCGTGTGACACATCCATGGTAGCGTTGGGCAGAACTGCGGCGAAATTTGGAACCAATATGACATCTTTAACCCACATTACAGCCCACATGAGCTTCAGAGCTGTGGCCTTCCTTTCTGCATGTGTCGACACCTGGCTGTTAGAAGTATCGTTGAGGCCGAAGCGGACGTCGCAGAACGTCATGGTTTTTCACCAATACAGAGGAAGATTATAAGCATCTTTGAGCCAAATTTGAAACTTATTTGTCGGAATGGGAGGTAATTACGGAGGTTTCTCATACGCGATGTTTTGGATCCTTCAATTTTATTGCCCAGTGTAGTGTAAAAATACGGATGTACTGGACGTAAAATTGTTGTAATATTTTCAGGACGAAAACCGTTGGCCTTACACCAAATTATCAGAAGCCAGAATGAGAAATGATTGCAACCTTTATTTTAGTCTCATCGAAATTTAAATCTTTGAAGCGAAGTTGGCAAAGTCTCTCTCAGACCGTGCTAGCGCGAAGTTATAATCGTAGTACCAGTTTTGCGACTTCCACAGCTACACTGAAGCAGGCACGCAGTGAGTAACTCTTTTGGGAGACTGCGTGTAATGAAAGTCTAGCACCTTGTAACATCAGGTCTTTGGCGAAAAGCAGGATTATGCACGGCTCATGAACCCGCAGCGCGCTGCAGGTGTCGGCTCACTTTCCCGATGCCAGATTGCAATGCATATGCGATGAGGAGCAGGTGCAGCGAGTCACGGTGCTGGCAGTTTTCCGCTGAGCAAGTCGACTCAGCCAAACAGTTTGCGACGCGGCAGCTGCGCCGGCTTGCGTAGAGCGGTGGGAGCCAGCGCTAGCCCGTGCGTCCAAGTGATGCGCCACCTGTCACTTCTTCGCTGCAGCCTGCCTCCAAATTATCACCTGCACTTCTGATTTTGTGCCTTTATGTTCGGCAGCACAGTTGCGACACAGCTCTTCAAAAGTGAGCAGCCGGTGATCATCCATTATACGGGGTATAACGGGTATAAGTACAGATATTTCTGTTGCTGTCTGTGGACGGTGCACTGAACAACATTACACCAGTATTTACATCATCAGCAGACTAATAATTACAGCTATTACCAATATTTACATCATCAGCGGACTAATAATTACAGCTATTACAAGTGCTGTGTTTTAGGCTGCGTAGTATGCGGACTTTCAAATAGAAAATGTGATGAGTGGCCCTCAACTAAGTTTTCTCTGACTCAGACCTGAAATATTAAATGTTTTGGCGGGTTTCGTTGTCTAGGGTCTGTGATACGTAGTTGCCGCATTACAAGCTAAATACTGCTGAGTCTACAGTATACTATATGAATATACACATGTGCTGAATGGTCAAAGGTTACTATCACTCTGCAATTGAGACTTTTGAATCTAACATAGTAATTTATAAATGAAAGATTGCAATTAAATCAGATTTTCTGGTACTATTTATAACGACTTTAAATGATGAGTGCGATAGGAGAACTACTTCTAAGAATGCCGCTTATTACTGCAAAACACTTATTGGTGTCGATGGTCCAGCAATTAATGAAATATAAGTTGAGTAACAGGGAAACAATAGATTCCTACTTCACGTAATTACTTATGAAAATGCTACGGTCGCAGTTTCGAATCCTGCCTCGGGCATGGAGGTGTGTGATGTCCTTAGGTTGGTTAGGTTTAAGTAGTTCTAAGTTCTAGGGGACTGATGACCATTTGAACTTATGAACAACAACATATCTCACGAGAAATGGTTCAAATGGCTCTGAGCACTATGGGACTTAACGTCTATGGTCATCAGTCCCCTAGAACTTAGAACTACTTAAACCTAACTAACCTAAGGACAGCACACAACACCCAGTCATCACGAGGCAGAGAAAATCCCTGACCCTGCCGGGAATCGAACCCGGGAACCCGGGCGTGGGAAGCGAGAACGCTACCGCACGACCACGAGCTGCGGACATCTCACGAGATATTCACTTCTACATGCATACTTCGTCTTCACTGCAGAAGCCACGGAAATCTCACAAGTCCACATGTCGGCACTACGAAATACACTCCTGGAAATGGAAAAAAGAACACATTGACACCGGTGTGTCAGACCCACCATACTGGCTCCGGACACTGCGAGAGGGCTGTACAAGCAATGATCACACGCACGGCACAGCGGACACACCAGGAACCGCGGTGTTGGCCGTCGAATGGCGCTAGCTGCGCAGCATTTGTGCACCGCCGCCGTCAGTGTCAGCCAGTTTGCCGTGGCATACGGAGCTCCATCGCAGTCTTTAACACTGGTAGCATGCCGCGACAGCGTAGACGTGAACCGTATGTGCAGTTGACGGACTTTGAGCGAGGGCGTATAGTGGGCATGCGGGAGGCCGGGTGGACGTACCGCCGAATTGCTCAACACGTGGGGCGTGAGGTCTCCACAGTACATCGATGTTGTCGCCAGTGGTCGGCGGAAGGTGCACGTGCCCGTCGACCTGGGACCGGACCGCAGCGACGCACGGATGCACGCCAAGACCGTGGGATCCTACGCAGTGCCGTAGGGGACCGCACCGCCACTTCCCAGCAAATTAGGGACACTGTTGCTCCTGGGGTATCGGTGAGGACCATTCGCAACCGTCTCCATGAAGCTGGGCTACGGTCCCGCACACCGTTAGGCCGTCTTCCGCTCACGCCCCAACATCGTGCAGCCCGCCTCCAGTGGTGTCGCGACAGGCGTGAATGGAGGGACGAATGGAGACGTGTCGTCTTCAACGATGATAGTCGCTTCTGCCTTGGTGCCAATGACGGTCGTATGCGTGTTTGGCGCCGTGCAGGTGAGCGCCACAATCAGGACTGCATACGACCGAGGCACACAGGGCCAACACCCGGCATCATGGTGTGGGGAGCGATCTCCTACACTGGCCGTACACCACTGGTGATCGTCGAGGGGACACTGAATAGTGCACGGTACATCCAAACCGTCATCGAACCCATCGTTCTACCATTCCTAGACCGGCAAGGGAACTTGCTGTTCCAACAGGACAATGCACGTCCGCATGTATCCCGGGCCACCCAACGTGCTCTGGAAGGTGTAAGTCAACTACCCTGGCCAGCGAGATCTCCGGATCTGTCCCCCATTGAGCATGTTTGGGACTGGATGAAGGGTCGTCTCACGCGGTCTGCACGTCCAGCACGAACGCTGGTCCAACTGAGGCGCCAGGTGGAAATGGCACGGCATGCCGTTCCACAGGACTACATCCAGCATCTCTACGATCGTCTCCATGGGAGAATAGCAGCCTGCATTGCTGCGAAAGGTGGATATACACTGTACTAGTGCCGACATTGTGCATGCTCTGTTGCCTGTGTCTATGTGCCAGTGGTTCTGTCAGTGTGATCATGTGATGTATCTGACCCCAGGAATGTGTCAATAAAGTTTCCCCTTCCTGGGACAATGAATTCACGGTGTTCTTGTTTCAATTTCCAGGAGTGTATTTCTCATGCGACCACGCGCAAAACAGTCCCACTCTCCAACGTAGTTCCTGCGACCACCTTTCGCTGCTTCCCGTCCAGCATTCCTCGTGTCCTGTCCGACCCGATGCTCCTCCCTCACATTCATAGCGTCTCTCCATTCTTCGGTAGTCGCCTGCCGTATTAACGAGCACTGTAATTGGCTAGAGCGCTCCTGCCGTGTCTTCAAGCCAACACACACTCACAAACATATTGAAACACATACAAAATACTGGATTTACGTTTAAATAGCTTGAAATTAAATAAATATTCATATGACTGGATCATAAACACTCTCTAACACACATTATTAAATACATAAACAAATCAAATAAACATATATCGAAGGAATAGAAAGAAAAGCATGCTTGGAGCCTAATATCTCTGTGCTTTCTAAAACACAGTAAATATTTGACCAGTTTCTTCATGAATAGTATACATCGGATATAAACATAGACATATACGAGTAAATGTATTTATAAGCATGCTCCTACTGGTTTTTCGTGTAACTGTGTAATACTTATGGCCTGACGCGATTAATAGTAATCTGTAATTAGGTTTACACTAATAGCTTTCTAAAGACACATCGATCGACAAAATCGGATGAACCATTTAGATTTTGGAAATTCGTTGCTGGGCTTTTCTTGTATAATTTACAGTCAGATACCAAACTTTAAACAAATAAAGATATTGAAAATCTGATTACACCATCAGAATTGTAGTGCAAATAATGGTAATGTTGAAACGCGTATGTATTTAGTACAGCGATGGCGAGGCATGACAGAATCTCTGACCAGAGAGTTATTTATCGTTGCTAGTCTGCGCTTGACCGCGCGAGAGTTCAGTTACATGTAGGGAGTCGGCAGGAGCAGTTGCGGTCGAGTTGCGAGAGAGTTCAGTTGTACGTAGCGAGTCGCGAGAGCATGTAGTAGCGCGCGAGAGACAGTTGTGTGTGAGGAGTCGGCGGGCGTCGACATGGGCCTCTGGTCAAGATTCAGGACGAGGTATATTTTTAAATAAGGTAATGAAGCAGCATTGCGCTCATCTGATAATGATCTTAATAATAATCTGATAATGATCTTAAGTGTAATTAATTTGTTCAAGAATCGCCCCAATAATAATTTTGTTTTCAAACCAAGCATTTTAACAAAACAAACATTTTATTGAAAGAAAGTTTCCCATGCATTTCCTTAAAGAAAAAATTTACTTAAGTTCAAAGAATTTTTGCGAAGTATTTCCTCCAAGCTATGGCGAAAAATAAGAGCAGATGCAATTTTGCTGAGGTAAGAACAGGGCCTAAGATCGACATTTCGGTCTATTTGCGTTTTCATTGTCACTGAGATTTCATTTTTATTGAATTGACTTTCATTTTTGTGGGGAGCTTACACATGGCTCAGATTGCTATTTTTCATTTATTGTCATTGTCATTAAATTCCATTGCTGGGAGGTTACACTTAGCTCAATGTCCATTAGCATTTGAAAAAGAATACTTTTTACAATTTTGTGGTGAGGTTACACTTGGCGACATCCGGCCAGGATCGTATTTCTTTGGGGAATCTTCTAAGAAACAGTCAGATATCTGCTCTTATTTGCTTAAATATAATTAGGATTTGGCGCAACGCTTTTACTAATTTTATGACTTTCTTTCCTCAGATCATCGGCAATTCGTTGCTCTGTTGTATTTGTGTGTTGTTTTTGCATTGTGCTTATTTGTTTTGTGAATAATTTTGACTATTGTAAAAATGCCACGAAAGACTGTGAATAGTGTATCGCGAGGTATTATGAATGAAATTACCGACTTAAACAACGTGACCGATAGTAATTGTGACACGCGGTGTAATGATGACAATCTTGCGTTCACTGACAATCAGTGCGTTCCAACCACCAATAATGATGTAGATCTCAATGATGAACAAGCGAACTTAATTGTGTCCTCTGTTGATTTGACGACAATCGATGACGCGGGGCGCTCTATTGTACTGAGCGCTGCCCAGCTTAGCACAACCGGTTTACTAAATTCACGTGACGAACAGACAAATTTGTCTAATGAAAATGAACAGGATACACAAAGTAGGACGGATTTATTTAATCCCGATATAGTGACCGACAGTGTAAATTCGACTGGCAAACCTTTGTGTAAATCTCAGAATAACCAAATGGTTACAGAATGCGAGACAATTCCAGATCCATCATTAAACAACACAGAGAATAGAAATGCTAATTTTGTGTCGGATCCAATTCTGGCATTGTTGCTACAAATGAGTAAACAACTTAATGACAATAATGATAAACAAGACAGCTTTAAAGAAGATCTTAAACAACAACTTAGTGAACAGAACGAACAGTTAAATGAAAAATTAGACAACATTTCCAGACAGTTAAATGAAAAATTAGACAACAATTCCAGACAGCTTAGCGAGCAGATTGCAGCCGTTGCCGCGCAGTGTCATGATACTAAGGAACAGTTACGCGAGGAAATTGAGGCTTGTTCAAGAAAAAGTAGCGAAGAAATTAGATCTGTTGCTCAAGAATTAAGGGATATGCAAACAGCTACAACAGAAACACTTAGAAACGAAATTAGCGGAGTCGCTAAACAATGCTCTGAAGAAGCTACACAATTACGCGACGAGTTTAAAGCAATGACAGCAGAACTTTCGCGGACAATGGATGCAAAGATAGACGCGAAATTCGACCAACAAAACACTCAAATTGACGAGCGCTTTAATCACCACATACAAAACAGTGATACGCGTTTCCGTAAATTTATTCAGGATCAAAATAAAGAAAAACGTCAAGTAATGGAAACAATCACAGCACAGAGACAAGAAGACAAACGTAAAATGTTTGCGAAGGCAAAAACATATGTAGACAACAATATTGCTACAGTTTCGGACAAAATTAATACCATCGAACAGTTGAACACCGAATTACGTGATGAGATTTCTGACCTTAAATCGAAAACAGATACACACACAACAGATTTTCAAACAATGACCGACAGACTCGAACAATTAGAACTAACACAGGATTCCGATGTCGTCAAAGCTGACGTTAAAAAACTGAACGAAACTACACGTAAATTGCAAAAACAGATTAATGCCTCTGACACTAAAACCGATGATCAGGTAAAAATACTGACTGAAAAATGTGATGAATTGGCCAGTCGTATTGACGTTATTGAAAGTAATAATGACAGCAAATCAGACGATACTTCACCGGTTTCATTTAATCAAACACCTGAATTTCAAAATCTACAGCAGACAATTAATGAGATCGATTCGTTTAATAACACGTTGCGTAGAAAACTGTCAAGTTTACAGCAAGAAGTAACAGAGATGAAAAATATTTCAGTTAATAACACATCACAGCAGACGCCACTTTGCGAACATTTGACAGACTCACGCAGTGCGTATAATTTAAGTAATCAACAGAGAGTATTCGACTTAGATTCCGAACAGACACAGACAAATAGATTCTCTTACAATCATGAACCTGTTCCATCATACAGAGACGATAATTTCGATTACAAACATTTTCTATCAGTGAGAAAATTTAAAGTTTTTAAAAATGACAGAACACAGATTCATCCGCTAGATTGGATACAACAATTTAGCTTTGCTTTTCCACCGACTTGGCCAGTAACGCACAAACTTGAATTATTTGCAGTTTTTTGGAAGGCGAGCCGGCAGCTCGTATGAGACCAATCGCAAGGCAATGCTATTCGGTAGAAGAGTTTCAGAATGCTTTTTTGTCAGCGTATTGGTCAAAGACGACACAGCGCGGAATTGAAGATCAATTAATTAGTTTACCAAATTATGAGAACTCAAATTTTTCCAGTGTTACGCAATTTTTTGAGCACATGGTGCAACAAAACCAGTATTTAAGTGAACCTTATAATGAATCTGCACTCATTCAATTATGCATTTATAAATTACCACGATCATTAAGAGTGTCACTTTTAACGGGTCAGCAAAAAGAAAACATTTCGGCATTCAGGGATCTGTTACAGCTCTTGGAAGTACAACAATCAGACTATTCTTTCGTAAACAAAAATTTTTCATATAATAACCAAGGTCAACAAACATACAGTAATTACGATTAGTCAAGTAATTTCAATAGTAAAAGTAACAGACGCTTTAGGCACGACAACTACCAGAACTTTAATAACAGGCAAAATTTTAATTATCGGTATCGTCAAAATTATGAGCAACAGGAACCACATTTTAGTAACAATAGACGTTTTCCACCACAACAGCATGAAAGTCAGCTGGTTGGCATACCTAACCAACAATGTAATACACAAGGTCAACCTAACTTTAATGTTTCGCCGCGTGAACGTACAGTCCCTGGTACAACATATAGTAACGCACGACAGCAAAGGAACAACTACGTACAGAAAACACAGTATTTCAATTCCTATCCCAATGCACCGTATAGGAATGACTATCACGACAGACGTAAAAACGATGATCACAATTATCAACGTACATATAACAACAGTCGGTCTTACCAACAGCAAAATCATCAACAACAACATATTCTTGTGAATGAACCCGACAGTAGGTATCATCCAGAGCGTAACACGTCTGGAAGAAGTAATAGAACAGTTCAAATAGTAGAAATGCCACAACATCCTCCTGACAATAATAACACGTCAGATAGAATTTGACTAGATACAGTACAGGTCGCATCTTCCAGTAACATAAGCACTACTTTTGACACGCAGAATGTTGTTCACGAAAATGTAATTACTTTTGACGATATCAGAGACACACTTTTACAGGAAAGACCAGTGGTTCAGAAAACTATTTCACATCCTGTCATCGAAATTAAAATTGTTTCATCGAAATTTTCAGCAGTAATCGATTCCGGATCACCTATGTCAGTAATAAATGAGGAGACTTTTAACGAGTGTAACAAAGAGAATACATATCCTACATTACCTTTAGGCAAAACGAATGTAAAAGGAGCAGTATCGAGTAAAGGAGTAGACGTTAAATTACAGACGCATTTATCATTTTGTATTGCAGGTCACACATTTCACTCAAATTTTTGGATTGTTCCTTTATTGACAACAGACGTTATTTTAGGCACTAGTTTTCTGGTACAACACGACGCAGTTATTGACTTTCAGAATTGTTATTTAATGTTGAAGGATGAAAATGTACAATTGGCTTTAGAATTTTAGCACTCATTATCTGCGGAAGAACAAACAATTAACCGCACAGAGGTCATTTCCGCAACACGTAACATAGACTGTAATTCCACATTGTTCACAGATACGTACGTACATAACTATAATACTCCAGACGAAGCTGACTACGACGTAATACAGATGATTTCTGATAAAGTTAAACAAAGCAGTGCAAATACAGACGACGAACGAACACAATTACACAAAATTCTTTTACAGCAAGCTCCAGTTTTTGACAACATTCCTGGTACTATGTCCGGTTTTATGTATGAATTTCAAGTCAAACAGCACGATACATTTAAAGCTAAACATTATCCCATTCCGTATATCCATAGAGAACAAGTTAAGAAAGAATTGCAGGATATGCTTGACCAAGGAATTATAGAACCAGCAGTTAGTCCGTACATAAACCCGTACTTGATTCACGTCACATCAATGACATAATTATTAATGAAACAGATCGACCACAGACATTAGAAGAACTACTACAGAAATTTCACGGTACAGCTATTTATTCCACATTAGAATTGCAATCGGGATTTTGGCAAATTCAACTTCATCCGAACTGCAGAAAGTACACAGCTTTTCGCTGTTTTGGTGACTGTTATCAATTTTGTAAATTACCGTTCGGCTTAACTATTTCCTCTGCAGCTTTTATTCGCGGTTTGAACACAATACTTCCGACAGAACTTAAGGACAGAATTACGACGTACGTAGACGACGTTCTTATCGCAGGAGCTAACTGGTCTGAACACAATATGATTCTTGAACGACTGTTACAAACTTTTCATGCACAAGGACTCACAGTTAATCTCAGTAAATCGCACTTTGGCAAAATTTCCATAAAATTTCTTGGACACGTAATTTCAGCAGGAGGCATTGCGCCTGATCCGGAAAAACTTCAAGCTCTATGTGACATTACTGTTCCTACAACGAAGAAGCAATTACGCAGTTTTTTGGGCTTAATTAACTTTTTTCGCAAATTTATTCATCACTCTGCTTTAGACACACCTAGATTATGCCAATTAACAGGTAAAAATGCTATTTGGTCCTAGGATAGGCAAGCACATTCTGAATTCGTGAACCTGAAAGAATCCTTGTTGAATGCTCCACTTTTATCGCACCCAGATCTTACCAGAAATTTTTCCATTGCCACCGACAGTTCTAACACCGCTTTAGGCGTACAGATTTTTCAGGAAATTGAAGAAGATGGCTCTACAGTAATTAAAAACATCGCCTTTGCAAGTCGCATTCTGTCACCTGCTGAGCGAAATTATTCCGTTACGGAATTGGAAACATTATGTGTTGTATGGGCTTTTACGAGATTTCGGCACTTTCTTTATGGCAGACATACCACCGTTTACACAGACCATAGAGCTATACATTTTTTACTTTCGGCTAAATTCACTCACGACAGATTAAGCAGATGCAAACTTTATTTACAGGAATTTAAGTTTACTATTGTTCACATTCCCGGCACACAAAATGTTATAGCAGACGCACTATCGCGTTCTCTCAGCAACAATCAGCAAGACGTAGCAACCAACTTCTGCAAAGCAAATGTTAGTGTCATGTACATTCAGCAAGTTGCATTTGAAAATTTTATTTCGTCGTCATTACAGGACATAGCAAAAGAGCAAAATAAAGACAATGTGTGGAAAGAAATTAAACACCTCTGGCAAAATAAGAATAATGTTACGATTAGAAACCATTACACTGTACGCAATGACATTCTATTTCGCCGCTCTCATCCTGACAGCAACAATTGGTTATTATGCGTTCCTGACGAACTGGTTAACAAATTAATATGGTATACTCATTTAAGTTATGCACATTACGGAGCCAGAAAATGTTTTCTTATACTGAGACAGAACTGTTATTTTGCCAACATGGAGAAACGTATACGACGAGTTTTAGCGTCATGTAAAATTTGCCAAAAAGCTAAGTCAAACACAACTTCACATATTCCTCCATTATATCCCATTATACCTGTTAAATTAAGACATATGGCCGCTGTAGACATTTTTGGTCCAATTCCGAGAACTAATAGAAGTTTTTGCTACATCTTTGTCGCTGTTGAACTCACTTCAAAATTTGTTACTTTCACTCCGTTACGCAAAGCTACTGCTAAAACTGTTTCGAAAGCATTTGTAAAACATTTTCTATTTCATGTAGGGCATGTGTTGAAAGTAATTTCTGACAATGGATCACAGTTTCGTTCTGCTATATGGACACGTATGTTACGAGCTAGAAACATTTCTCCGATCTATATATCCAGATACCATGCTTCTTCGAACCCTTGTGAACGATTAATGAAAGAAATTGGTGAACTGTGTAGAATATACTGCCACAAAAGACATATTGAATGGGACACACACATATTTTCATTCCAAGGTGTAATTAATTCCATACCAAATGAATCCACTATGCTATCTCCATCTGTTATACTGAAAAATGCTGAACCACCTAACAAAATTAAAGAATTAATACACTTTCCTACATCTCGTCGATTACGACACCATGAAATAATTAACATTGCGATAAACAACATCAAACGTGCCGCAGAGCGCCGAAGAAGACAGCAAAAACAGGTTTGTACACGCCGTGACTTTCACATTGGACAGAAGATATTAGTACGTACACACTATTTATCCAGCAGAATAAAAGGTAAGTGCAGTAAATTTGAACTTCTATACGCAGGTCCATATCGGATTCGCAGCATTCCTCACCCCAATGTTGTACACGTCGAAACTTTGAGAACCAGGAAAAGTAAGGGCAACCACCATGTGTCGAACATTAAACCCTTTACTGAATGAAACCAGTTTATGATTTAACGTGCTATGATGCCACTTATGACCACTGATACAATTATATTCACATGACTAATTATTGATGACTATCGTATTTTTTCTTGGCAAGTGCCCGGCAAGGTAAGGTTAGCAGGTCGCTCTTCTTGTCGTTACACATCAGAACGTGCATATTTTTCCAGGCAAACTTACGTATTTTATGAATAATTATGCAATTCTATGTAGTGACGTATTAATTTTATCAAATTCTCTCTGCATTAAAGTCTTTAATTCTCGCCTCTATTAACTACACTACATACAAGCTGAACACAACGAACGTCACATTTTGTCTTTCTTATGTATGTACGATTGTTTTCATGTTTTGTTTGTATGCACTGTTAAATAGTTAAGGTATAACACACACCAGTTCCCTTTGACATTTTTTGCCCTATGATATCTCAACATCGTGACTGTTTTACATTTTTTTCTTCTTTTTTTTTTTTGCTGCTGCATTGTGATATTCTCTGTACATTTTTGCCTTTGAACACTGTCTATGCTTTTGACATATTACGTTTTCTGTCATGTTATGGTGTATGCTTAATTATGTCACCATAAACCAGTCATTATTTAGTGAGTATATGATGTAAATGCAAGACATTAATCTTCGTTCATCATTTTCAGAAAGAAATAACGTGTAAAGGAAATAAATTAAACAGAAATGGGAATTTCAACTGCGGAATGATCGAAAGAAGATGCAAACCTCGTGAGGAAGAGTAAATGGATCAGAATTAACAAGCATTAACAAGAATATACTATACATCGTAGAATAGCAGTCTTAACTAATTTTTTCTTTCAGAATACAAGGCGATTGATGCAGGCTGTCAGACAGAACTACACATCTTAGTTTTAGTGATGAAATATGCTAGAGATAAGGAATAGTTGTGTAATGAGTAATGAAGTGATTTTTTGCAGATGATAATGAATGCTGATGAGGAGTAATGATGAAGAATATGCTACTATGAATAATGAAGTTTTTCTTTACAGGTGATGATAATAATGAAGTTATGATAATATGGATAATGAAGTGATAGATAATGAAGTTTTTTCTTTACAGATGAGGATGATGTTGAAGATTATGTATTTATGCTATGTAGTTATTTAAGTATTTGTTGCAGTTTGTTTTGACAGTATGTTTTATATCGTATGGTATAATGACTGAAAGTTTTGGAAAGGACAGCTATGGAACACATTTTTTATACACATTTCACTACCTGTTAATTCGAAGTTCACTACTTTTCAGCATAGTATGCGTTTCTTCTTTCAGCTCAATAATCCATTTTGTATATTTTTTCAGGAGAAGCTTTTCATGATACGTACTAAACCTGTTACTTATTAAACCTGTACTAGTAGTTGCATTTTTTTTTACCGAGTTGTGTTTATCATTTATAAATGTGATCACATATACTTCCTTGTTTCATAACCTTGCTACAGCTGACTCATGACGAATGACGTTACTCATTTTTCATTTACAGGAACAACCTAGAAGCAATTTTTTTTCTCTTTTTCTCTTCTTGCTTTCCCTTATAATTACCCAAAGCAATGCATTGCTAACAAAAAAAAGGTGTGTATCACCAGTTCCAAATAATGCTACCCATTTAAGAGAGTTCTGAATAATACTGAATGATGAACAATGTTTTGTACTATGTAATACTTACTGGCCACTGAGTGCCAATAATTAGTGTAACTAAATGAATTATGTTAATACTATACCATTCATTAGCTCCTGTTTTCAATGATGACTTTTGATGTATTGTAACTGGCCACTGAGTGCCAATAATTAGTGTAACTAAATGAATTATGTTAATACTATACCATTCATTAGCTCCTGTTTTCAATGATGACTTTTGAGCTCCTGTTTTCAATGATGACTTTTGATGTTTTGTAACTGGCCACTGAGTGCCAATAATTAGTGTAACTAAATGAATTATGTTAATACTATACCATTCATTAGCTCCTGTTTCAATGATGACTTTTGATGTTTTGTAACTGGGCACTGAGTGCCAATAATTAGTGGAACTAAATGAATTATGTTAATACTATGCCATTCATTAGCTCCTGTTTTCAATTATGACTTTTGATGTTTTGTAACTGGCGAATGAGTGCCAATAATTAGTATAACTAAATGAATTATGTTAATACTATACCATTCATTAGCTCCTGTTTTCAATGATGACTTTGGATGTTTTGGTAGCTGGCCAATGAGTGCCAATAATTAGTATAACTCAAGGAATTATGTTAATGCTATGCCAATAATTGACTCTCCTTTTCAGTGATGACTTCTGATGGTTTATAATTGGCCAATCAGTGCCAATGTTCATTATAATCAGTTAATTTTATGAACATTATTCTGTCGTACTAAATATGCTTTGTAACTGGCCAAGGACTGCCACTGTTTATTGTAATGCGATTACCCATGATGCCAATAATTGCTATATTCAGTTAATTTTATGAACATTATTCTGTAATACTAAATACATGGTACAGAAATGTTCAATAACTGGGCTATGAATGCCGCAAACTACTAATGTAATTCTCAATGAAGAGTACTATGTGACTTAATGTCCTTCACCTTCTGAGCTAACTACCCTGAATTACTGCAATAACCATTTGTCCTGTCCATCCTCATGATCATGGAGCACTATATTTGGTTTTTGCACTAATTCTACGTTGGTGTGCCTTGTAGGAGCGTGGTGTTGACACGACATGCTGTCCACCACCGTGAGCGATAAAGACGTTATTATGGTCCCACTGTTCGGTGTACCTGATGTACTGCAAAAATGATAACAGGGAATATTACTACGACATTTCAGTGTCTTGGATACGCTGATAAATACATCTGGGAAAAGAACTGCAAATTGTCTCACTTGGTGTTGTATTTCTGTGGAAAGATATGGACTTTCAGTGCAGCTGCGTGCAACCTAAGTGCTACAACCATGACGCAATCCTTCCTATTCCTTCCCTAATTCTTGTAAAATGAAAAAGTCATATACAGTGCGTGTGCACTTCCTTTCATTTGTTAATAAGATCAGTTATCCTGAAATTACTAAAGACTTCTATAGTGCATGTGCACTTTATTACACTCCTTGGTTTGTTTGTTTGTTGTAGAAAAATACTAGAGAGTACTACAGTGCGTGTGCACTCTTGTCATTTTCATTGTATATACATTTTGTGATTTGATGATTTTTTGCTATTACATTTATTTGTTGTGAAAACGTTGAAGAATTCTTCAGTGCATGTACACTTATGTCATGTGTTAATATGTTTTGTGCTGAACGACAGTAACTGTGCACTTATGTCATATGTTCTGTACTCATTGTCATTGTCTGAAATGTTTTGTACTCGGTGCATGTGCACCACATTTAATTCATGTACTACATCTGAATATTCTGTAAATTGTAAAAGTTAATTAATTAAGAAAAAAATTTGTTGCTCATGGCAAGTCCAAATGACTCACCATCGCTGCCAAATTTTTGGCCCCCCCCCCAGTGGAGAGTTATGAAACGCGTATGTATTTAGTACAGCGATGGCGAGGCATGACAGAATCTCTGACCAGAGAGTTATTTATCGTTGCTAGTCTGCGCTTGACCGCGCGAGAGTTCAGTTACATGTAGGGAGTCGGCAGGAGCAGTTGCGGTCGAGTTGCGAGAGAGTTCAGTTGTACGTAGCGAGTCGCGAGAGCATGTAGTAGCGCGCGAGAGACAGTTGTGTGTGAGGAGTCGGCGGGCGTCGACATGGGCCTCTGGTCAAGATTCAGGACGAGGTATATTTTTTAAATAAGGTAATGAAGCAGCATTGCGCTCATCTGATAATGATCTTAAGTGTAATTAATTTGTTCAAGAATCGCCCCAATAATAATTTTGTTTTCAAACCAAGCATTTTAACAAAACAAACATTTTATTGAAAGAAAGTTTCCCATGCATTTCCTTAAAGAAAAGATTTACTTAAGTTCAAAGAATTTTTGCGAAGTATTTCCTCCAAGCTAAGGCGAAAAATAAGAGCAGATGCAATTTTACTGAGGTAAGAACAGGGCCTAAGATCGACATTTCGGTCTATTTGCATTTTCATTGTCACTGAGATTTCATTTTTATTGAATTGACTTTCATTTTTGTGGGGAGCTTACACATGGCTCAGATTGCTATTTTTCATTTATTGTCATTGTCATTAAATTCCATTGCTGGGAGGTTACACTTAGCTCAATGTCCATTAGCATTTGAAAAAGAATACTTTTTACAATTTTGTGGGGAGGTTACAATGTACATGTTTCTTTTAAAGGTATAATGATACCTCTGGCTATTATTAATTTCTACATGAACTGTGAAATGTCTGCCATTATGGTTTCCCAAAGACCACCATCTTTAGCACTCCTGGCATACAAATGTCCTTCATCGACACAAAACGCAGTCCTCGTCACAGCGTCAACATGGAATTCCCATCCACGCGGTCGGCCTGTACCACGCGCTGGGGCATTCCCTCTTGCTCCGGCCAATGTCTGACACCACGCAGCTGCTGACCAGCCGCAGCCTTCCAAGAGGTCCCCGCACGGCCATGCCAACTGCGAACTTAGAATATTTTTCGGGCGCCACACTCGCCCGTTACCTTACACAATAAATTATGGGAAGTACTCAAAAATAAGGGAGTACCAAATCACTTCATTTATCTCATACGAAGTTTATATTCTGACCAAGAATCCACGGTGAGAACTATTTGCAGAACAACTAAATGGATCCAAATTCAGAAAGGGGTACGACAAGACTTCATATTATCACCTTAGTTATTCAATCTTTACGCAGACCACGTTATGAGGAATGTCGGGCTAGATTAAGAAGAAACTGAAATTAAAGTAGCTGGAATGAATATAAACAGCCTTAGATATGCAGATGATACTATACTGTTGGCAAATAGTGAAGAAGAGTTAAGGACTCTTTTGCGAAAATCTGGTCTTAGGCTGAATATAAAGAATACGAAAATTATGGCAACTATAGCTATCATCTAATGGCATATAGGAAGAGAAACAATGGGGGTAGTGCCAGCGTTCAATTACATCGGTTACCAGACTTCTACTGATGGTGACTGCAGCCCCGGAACCAGGAGACGCTTGCTGCTTGTCAGAAAGGCAAACCTTGATATTGTTTTAAGGAGTAGAGGTATAACTTCAGCAACAAAGATTGTATTGAAGGTTAACGGTCTTTCCAGTTGTGATGTATGCATGTCAGGCCTGGTCCATTAGAAAGGAGGAACGACAAAGAATAGACACCTTTGAATTGTGGTATTCGAAGAAACTTCTTAGAGTCCCATGACCATGGTTTGTATAGAGAACGAATAGGTCAGTATTGGAGCAAATAAAACCAGAGTGCTCTCTGGAAGGTCTGATACTAAAACAAAGTCTGACCTAATTTGGACGCATCATGAGAAGACAACATGTTTCACTGAAAAAACACTGAAGCTTGGGAAGGGCGAAGGCGCTAGAAGAGGAGGACGTCAGAGGATCAGACGGGTCGATGGCATCACAAAAGTTGTGTGTTACGACTTGGAAAGCATACGGGAGAAAATGCAGGACAGAATAAATTGGTGTCCTTTGGTTCATGAGGTCACTGAGAGTCGAAACCGACTCAACTAATAGAGACATAGAGATAGATAGAGAGAGAGAGAGAGAGAGAGAGAGAGAGAGAGAATCTCCAAGAACATCTGGAAAGTGCAAGTCATTATGAGAGGATGTATATAAACTTGGTTAAAAACGATGAAACCTTTTTTGCAACCAGATAGTTCTGTTACATGTTAGACTTATTGTCTCCAAGTTGAGTTTATTCATGCTACAAATCGCGTAAAAGCCACCTTGTTTCAACCAATCCGCAGTATCACGCCCCTTTTCTACATGACTCTGTTCCTGTTTGCTATGTTTCATTATTCCTGCCGTCAGAGAAGACATCTGAACAGTATATGAGGCTGTAAGCCCATTTACGATGCGATTAACTATGATTTATTAAAGAAGTGTACACATGCTAGAACACAAAACCGAAACGACAACGTCCATTTCCTCATATGACGCTTGCCTAATGTTCAATGATGGTGACACTGGAAGAATCTGGATCCTTATGAGACTAGGATTTGATGCATGTTGCTTCACTGAAAACCTGCTGAAGAAAATTGATGATGTTGGTATTGCTAGGACTGAAGTGTCAGTGAAGGATGTTGTCGAAAGGGCACACCAGATTAATAGACTAGAAGAAAACAGCTACTTGAAGACCAAAACGACCAAATGTATGGTTATAGTCTGCATTAAGATACGTGTTTCTTGTATAAACGGTAATAAAATCTTTTTTATGCATTTTCCCATATTTTCATTTTTCTTTGTATAAGAAAGAATTTCTGTTGAATTATTGGAAATAAGAAGTGAAGTTTGGTACAAGCTTTGTAAATACTGCAGCACAGCTTCCTGTGGTACAAAATTTTTCAAATTGGATTACTGACAACTTTATTTAAATATGTGAAAGGAAAATTGATATGTATTATACACATAAATTTAAAAATAAATGTTGCGAGACTGACATTAACAAACTGGTATAAAGATTTTTTATCTAATTGCTAAGAACAAACTACCATATTTTGGAAGTGATAAATAAAGTAATGCTTGAGAAAATGTTGCTTATGTGATTAAAGTATTCAGCAACATCCTGATCAAATTATTTGATAAAAAACTTGAAAAATCCTGATTATAACCTGCAGCATTATGAAATTACGTGAAAAATTTGTTTGTTATCTCTCAATCAGTAAAAGCTACATTAACTTACACGTACCAAAGTATTTTGAAGTACATCTCCCCATCAATGCTTATATTCCCGTGGGAAGCAGGTCAGGTGTTATATTGTGGGCGAGTGTACGCAAAACAGTTAGTCTATACTGACAGCCATAGTCCACTTAGGACTGCAGTTATGACTTCCCGGGAAACACCATGTCATAAAATTTGTAACATGTTTGTGGGAATGCTGTTCGACGCAGTGGAAAAACAATTAACACATTAATGTGTGTACATATTAAGGCACCACATACCTTCACTTATACCAGTTACATTTTGCATAACCGCGATCAAAAAGTTTCCTTTTGAGGGCGTTGCTACAGTGTATGCGTACGTAGCGCATCTCCAATGTGGGTATTTAATACTGGGTGGCAAGCGATTATTGAAGCAGTCATGTCTTTCCGACGTTCATGCTGTAACTGTGGAGTCGTGAAATCCCAACAGGATCAATGTCTTTTCTTGGCTGCCAAAGGACAAACACTACTAGACATCCATCCGAGAACAAACACTGTACCGGGTGAAAAGCATTTAAACCGACAAACTCTGGGAGATTGTAGGGGACATCAAAACAAATATTTTTCCCTAATGTCATTTTTTCCTATGAGGATTATTTAAACCGGTGGAGGCCGTATTACGATCTTCAGTTGTTAGAGGGCGTATTTCACTCTTCAGTTGTAGGCCACTGCTGTCCAGTAGTGTAGTAGTGCTTTGGCTCTGTTTACTAACGGAGCGATACACCTGGAGTTAGTACACTAATATGGTTGGTGCGTACTACGTAGCGCACCACAAAGGACGAAATGCACAACGGCCGGCCGGTGTGGCCGTGCGGTTCTAGGCGCTTCAGTTTGGAACCGCGTGACCGCTACGGTCGCAGGTTCGAATCCTGCCTCGGGAATGGATGTGTGTGATGTCCTTAGGTTAGTTAGGTTTAAGTAGTTCTAAGTTCTAGAGGACTGATGACCACAGATGTTAAGTCCCATAGTGCTCAGAGCCATTTGAACCATTTTTTTGAACTGCACAACGGCTTTATCAACAACAATATCCTAATCGCCATATCCCGAATCATACGACCTTTGCTGCTGTGTACCAACGTCTGCATGAGACCGGGTCATTTAGCAGATTACCTGGACAGGGACGCCGTCGCACGGTAAGAAAACTGCAATTTGAGGAAGCTGCCTTTTAGCATGTGGAGCGGGTTCCTTCAATCAGCATTCGTGCAATTGCACGTAACATAAGGACTAATCAGACGAATGTAAGAACAGACCTTCGAGAGCAATTGTTACGTCCACTTACAGCGTGCCCACAACCTGGAACCAGTTGATTATCCACTCAGAGCACAGTTTTGGCAATGGTACCTGGAACAGTGTGAAATTCATCCTGCATTTCCGTCCTCTGTGTTGTTTACCGATGAAAAAACGTTCGGGTGTGATGGAGTCTTCAACATGAACAATTCACATGTTTGGAGTGAGGATAACCCACATCCCACAGTTACTTGCGCTCACCAAGTGCGGTTCTTCGTTAATCTGCGGGTCGGTGTTGTTGGGGACTGTTTAATTGGGCCGTATCTACTACGTAAGGCATTAAATAGCAGGCACTATTACAATTTTCTCGCAAGAGCATTGTCAGGATTGCTGGAAGACGTCCGACCACCTACAAGACAATGCATGTGGTTCCAATATGACGGGGCGCCGGCACATTTCAGTGGTCGTGTGCGTCGATTTGTGAACCGACGGTTCCCAGAAACGGGGATTGGCAGAGATGGTCCTGTACCATGGTCTACTCAATCCCCAAATATGTCCCCTTTGGACTTCTTTGTGTGGGGAGAGATGCACAACCTTGTTTCCGCAACTCCTGGTGGATCAGAAGAGGATCTGGTTGCCCGGATAGTAGCAGCAGCGGTAACAATTCAGGATACTCCTGGGGTTTTTGCCCGTGTCAGACAGAACATGATCCGACGTTGTAACCTTTGTTTACGTGTCAATGGAGGCATTTTTGAAAATCTACTGTAATTGAAATTGGGTTGTGTGAATGTGTTGTCTCTTGGTCATAAAAAAGTTGAAAAGTGCTTGTTGGTTTAATTAATTTCCGCCAGAGAAATCTTCCTCTACGGGTTTAAATACTCCTCATAGCAAAAAATTACATTAGGGAAAATATTTTTTTTTATGTCCCCTACAACCTCCCAGAGTTTGTCGGTTTAAATACTTTTCACCCTGTATATGAGCAATACGCTGGTCGAAAATCACCATTGTGGTATGGTGTTAAAAGGGGTGTTGCTGCTTCATGAAGTGCATGTCCCCATATCGCAAATGTTCTGACGCTGAAGTTATTTGATAAAAAAATTGAAAAATCCTGATTTTAGGCGGTAACATAATGAAAACACATGAAAAATTTGTTTCAGTTGTAGCCACATTAGCTTAAATGTACCAAAGTATTTTCAAGTCCATCCAGCAGTCCTGATAGCTGCTCATGCGATTGTCGCGTTTTCAGTCACTTAAAAACACCTTCAAGGATCGACGATTCCTTTGGGAAGAGGATCTGCAGCAGGCAGTTACGAACTTCTTCATGCAGTAAGACATAGCATTTTACCAACCCAGTATTTTCAGTCTAGTGTGTTCTTGGGATGATTATCTCAGTGCTCACGGTGATTTCCACTGATTTGCGTAGCGATTCTAATATATATGGCTTTCGAACGGAAACTTATTAATCCTGAAACACAACTGTATTTCCCACCTTGGCTAAATTACAATATCAGTCAACTTTGAACATGGCTGACGTTTGCAGCAACCGTATACACAAATTTGAAAAATATGTAAAAATCTGCCAACCGGTTGCATAGACTTTCTATGTACCTTGACCAGGTTTTGCCACCTCTAAGGGTGACTTCATCAGAAGGTAAGGTAATTACATGAAGAACATATCGTCAAAGATGTACAGTGATTTAAGAGCTGAGGTGCTCAAGTCATACATTAAAATATAAGACAGAATTTTCTTCAAAAAGTCAAACATTAAAACATAAGTAACACCGGTGTGGGGTAATTACCTCAGCTACTGATGAAGTCACCCTTAGAGGTGACGAAATCTGGTCAAGATACATAGAAAATCTATGCAACCGGTTGGCAGATTTTTACATATTTAAAAAAAAAACAGTCAATTATTCTCACAATATATCAGAGACCAGTTCATATTACACAGCTTATAATTTCACATACTTACAAATTTGTGGACCAGTCCGAGTTAGTTATAAGAGGGTGTGGTGAAAAGTAACGCCTCCGGTCTTTTTTGTGTTATACCGTTTAAACCTTTTTTGGTAAAACAAACTTTATCGACTTTCTGCACCTTTATTCTTGATGCCTACATAGTTGCAGCCCTCTGCGTCTAGAGGGCTCTGGATTACAGCATGTAACATGGCGCTACGTAACGTAACTATGCGGGCATAAGAAACACCGTGCTGTGATCGATTTTCGTATTCGAAGAGTTCGTCCACACATCGAACACCCTCTCATTCAGCTTGACAATGCCTGACCAGACACGAGCGCTGCGACATCTGCAACAAGTCGACACCTTGGGTTCACTGTCGTAGATCATCCTCCCTACAATACCCACTTGGCACCATCCGATGTTCATCTGTGTCCAAGAGCTGAAGAACACCTTAGACCACTTGATTTTGGCAGTGATGAAGCGGTAGAAGCAGAGGTGAAGTTGTGACTCCGTTAACAAAGTCAAACAACATTCTACAGTGAAGATGTCAACTAATTGCTGTCGTTGTCAGAAATGTGTTTGTCGCCAGGTTGACTACGTTGAGAAATAAATAAGTAGACATGAAGACTACAAACTTGAATTGTTAATAACATTGTTTTACTTAAAAATCTTTAAGGGTGTTCACATTAAAAAATTCGGAGGCGTTACTTTTCAGCAAGCCTTCGTCTGTAAATACCGTGTGATTTACATTGTGTGTTACTTCATCCCCGCCTTTCACAAACTCAGATCACCCTCTGTGGGTATACACGAGGGCTATTCGGAAAGTAAGGAACGATAGATCGCAAAATGGAAATCACAGTGAAAATCAAAACGCTTTTAATTAGCAACAGTTAGCTACAACTTCCAGCTATTTATCTCGATAGTCGCCGATCCGGCTTAGACGTCTGTCGTAGCAATGTACCAACTTTACAATACCCTCTTTATAGAAGGCAGCCGCCAGTGCTTTCCGGAAATTCTCTACGCTGGCCTACAGCTCGTTTTCTGTGACAAAATGTTGTCTTCATAGTCAGAGGTTCATATGAGCAGAGATGAACTCAGAGGGAGATAATTACTGGCTGTATCGGGGGTAATCAAACATTTCCAATTGAAAAAGATGCAGGAGCATTTTCACTGCCCCTTCAGAATGCGGCTGAGAATTGGCTTGATGAAGAAACCACACGACAGTTATGTAATGTTGGCTGCATAGCTTCCGGCGAAAAGTCTCACGAGGCCCTCTTACTTGGCGGGAGACACTATTATTCTAGGTACCTTTATGTGCTGCCTGTGTGCTCAGAACTAAAAATAACGACGTAACGTAATCGACGGGCCTACTAGAGACACTGCCCAACACAGCTGTGCAAAACTTCATCGGATTTTCATTGTGGTTTCCATTTCGCGACCGAGCGTTCCTTACTTTCCGAATAACCCTCGTACAATGCACTTCCGTCGTCTGTCATGCTCATGTACAGGGTATTAGAGTTAGATATCTTGACCACCCCAAATAATTTTGTGCCAGAAGTAAAATTAAAAAAAAAATGTATGAAGTAACTGTTTACCTACCTGGTTGACATTAACCAGAAGATTGGTTTTAGTCACTTCGTTAGTTATGAACATATGAACACGAGTACTTTCCTTTTAAATAGCACCTCACATATTCTATTTAGTGTTCTACTGCCTCTTACCTCTCTCTTTGGGCCTCAGCTTCACGCTTAACCGTAGGCTGGCTCTGCCATCTCCCTCCAAGAAAATAGAGGCTGGAATGCGGTATCGTTTGTCTTGATCTACACCGCAACACCGCCGTGGCCGATGGTTTGCCACAGCGGCAGGCGTCAACCGCCAGCAAATAAAAATATTTTTATTGTGGGTTGTGACAACCGCCGAAACGAAGATCAAGAACGGAAGAGCAGAGGGGCTGTGAGACGACGTCAGCCAGTAGAGTACGCTGACAAACCTCTCTCTAGGACGACACCAAGACAGGTGCGGCCTCTACACGAAGAGAATACAGGCGCCGCGCTGTCTAGCCGCGGGGAGTGGAAGACGAGCCGTCATACAAATGCTATAACAGTGCCTATTGAACCGTATTGTTTTGCTTGCCGTGAAATTGTATATACCGAACGACATTAATTATTTGCATGTCGCCATTTGCTTGCGACACACCTTTGTGAATACGCAAAGTGAAGTAATGTCAATTTAACTTACTGTAATTAACTCCATTAATACGAATTGCTTGAATTGTTGCTAGCGATCCGAGAAAATAGCTTCTTAGGCACTCTACATTTGACGAGCGGGCAGATACAGTATTGCAGAAGACTCCACACGAACCTTCGGCGCCAACTCGGGACTAATTGCACTGCAATAACTGGTCCATTCCTATACGCCCGACACGTGTCCGCCTGGGAACAGAACGAGTAACCTTCCAAATTGTGAGTACAGAAGAGGCTGCCATGTAGCTAGCCAGCCATTTCCAGTTGCAGAGCCAGCCCCCCGTACACTGTACTCCAGGAAGTTACCTAGCAACCACTCCATCTTGAGCACAAAACTTTCACTCTCGCCGTCGACAACTGCTTCACTAGACTATGTCACCAATGGAACAGTCAGCGAGCAACCAAGCATTAGACCGTATGAAGCCATCGCTCTCAGCTGTCTGATTGGTCTTAGTCATAAAGTGAACAGTTCATCTTCCAGTTGGACATAGTGATTAAGTAACTTACACTACTTGGACTTAGTCTCAAAGAGCTAACCCGCTCTTACACGTAACTTGCAAGTAAATAATTAACTTGCATTAACTGGACCTGGTAACTTTACTTGTATGTCTGGACTTAGCTTCAGAACGATTACTGATCTTCGTTTGAAGTGATCATTTGATTCTGATATTTCGACTTTGCTTCCAACCTTCGTTATTGACCTTGTTAATAACTGCATCACTGAGAGCTATAACCGTGAGCTACATAAATATATTTATTTGTCCACAGCCACCTTGGAAATAATACTCCATTGCGCAGGCTGTGTATCAACTGGTCATCACAACACTCTCCTCAAGACCAGTTCAAAATAGTCTTACATTGCACCGTTCACGTAACAATGACGTTATTAAAAACAAAGTAACACAAAATTTACTTCGTCTCTCCTGTAGTCGCACATAGAGCAGCTAACCGGAGTCATGTTAACTGAATGATCTTTGTGCATTTCTCTTTGTTTCCATTTGTTTGCTGTCAACGCCAGCAAGTGGACGAGCGACGTTGTACGAATATTAGCATTGCGTTCTAGGACAGGAGATTCGAGGTGAATTTTCTGTTATGTTTTTAATAACATCTTGTTTACGTGAATGGTACTCTGTGATACGGTTTTGAACAGGTCTTTGGGGACGAAATGGTTTATCAAATAAAAAAGAAATTATTATGTTACTTAAAAAAGGCCACACTGTTTGTCATATCATCATAACGAACGTAAGTAGAAGAAAGGCGACCACGCTGCTTAACATCCCTCTGGTGGCTAAACAACATTTGTTTGACACATGTTTTATTTTCACCCAGGCAAGAAATTACTGGTAGTGTGAAACACTTCCTATTAAACCCACCTGTGCAACTAATAAAGGTTGGTCGGTTAATATTTGCACGGGAGTTGTTTCGTATCAAATCCAACAAAGCTAATTAGGATCTCAGGTAGCAATAATCGGTACATACTCTGTTGTTAATGTTCTATATCTTTTATCTAACAAGCACGAATGAGGCAGTTACTCCTATCGCCTGACAAAATAATAACGGTTAATTCAACACAGGTCGCCTATTAATGTCGTCACAAGCCAATATTCTTCATGTGGCACTGAATCCACAAACCTCATAGCAATCCAAATCGTGGGTGTCCGGAGTGGTTGTAGCGTAATCACGGTGCGCAAATGAACACTTAAATACATCAAACAAATCATTAAATTAACGCCATTTACGTATTTGCTGGAGGCCAGCCCGACGGCTTTGGATGACACACACAGCCGTTAAACAACTGTAAACGCACGGACGGCCGTACTGCCGAAATCCGTCCTGCTCGCTTAGCAGAACAGCTTACTTGCTCGGAGTCTCAACACTGACTATTCTTTGGCGCACGGGGCGCTCAGCTATCGATAGTACCTACTACAATCTGCGTGACCCTTAAAAGTGGTCAAAATAAATGCCGCTCTCTCGGATAGTGAAATATATGGCAACAGCATTCTGGACTCGCCGGCCATTTTAATAATACTAGTACTATAATGCCGCACGGAAGTCAATAAAAAACTCATGAGACACCGAACAGAGCACTGGCAAATTTGACACTGTCCGTTCTACAAAACAGAGCATTTTAAAGATCTACCGAACACGGTCAGCACTACACAGCGGATTGAAACTATCAATGCGTGCCAGGGACATGGTGCCAACTTATGACACAACTATGTAGTCAAAAGTATCTCTATTAGTGTACATTATTGTTGGGTGTGTCCACTCTTCACTTCTGTGACGGCTTGAAGTATGCTGCGGACACTTTCAATGATATATCTCAATATCTGTGGAGATATGGCAGCTCATTCTTCCTCAAGAACACAAACCAGGAAACCTGAGAAAGTAATCTTGGACGCTGGGGCCTGGAGTGTTGTCATTGTTGTAACAACTCATCCAGAATGTGTTCCATTGGGTTCATGTCGGGATTCAGGACGAGATAGTCCATCTTAGAAATTTTTATGTTCACAAAACGTTGCTGCTTAATGACAAGGTGGATTGTCATGCTGATACGAACAGTCATTGTCTGCGAACTGTTCCTCTCCTCTACGCAGCACACAGTGATGTAAAATGTGTTGTCCTCCTGCATTTGTCGTTTTCTTAAGAATGCTGACGGGACTACACCGTAACCAGGAAATACACCTCCGTACTGTAATACCACGTTCTCCGTACTTGACTACACGTGATGGCAGGTATTGTTCTCCAGGAATCCGCCAAACCCACACCCTACTATTTGTTTGCCATATGGTATAGCTTGATTCATCACTCGAGATTACTCGTTTCGGGAGGACGACGGTTCAAACCCGCGTCCGGCCATTGAGATCTAAGTTTTCCACTATTTTCCTAAATCTCTTCAGGCAAAGGCCCCGAAGGTTCCTCTGAAAGGGCATAACAGAGTTCCTTCCCCCTTCTTTCCTAATCCCATGGGACAGATGACCTCGCTGTTGATCCCCTCCCCCAAATCAATCAACCAGCCAACCAACAGTCGACCTGGGCACCTTTTGAAGGACTGAAATTCCCTGACGGATTTGATATTCTTATGAAATCCACTGACTAGTCGACTTAGAAGTCACTGATCTCTCCTGATAGACCCATCCTGCTGTTACCGCTACTCTACTAACAACACAACACGCAATACCTCTCACGTCCATTTGTACTGGCGGGTCCACTTCTGCGACATCTAGTGGTAAATTGTGCATTACATAGGGACATCCTGATACTTTTCAACGGGTAGTGCATCTTTCGTTGACGAGCTTGCTATACATGGTGATTCAGTGTCATGTTACAAACTTTCAGAGAAGATGGAGAAGGGTAAACGTCCCAATCTGAGGCAAGGGATCCCCTACTTCTACATCTACATGGATACTCTGCAAATCACATTTAAGTGCCTGGCAGAGGGTTCATCGAACCACCTTCACAATTCTATATTTTTCCAATCTCGTACAGCGCGCGGAAAGAATGAACACTTATATCTCTCCGTACGAGCTCTGATTTCCCTTATTTATCGTGGTGATCGTTCCTCCCTATGTAGGTCGGTGTCAACAAGGTGGAGAAAGTTAATGATTAGAAATTCGTGAGAAGATTCCATCGCAACGAAAAACGCCTTTCTTTTAATGATTTCCAGCCCAAATCCTGTATAATTACGGTGACACTCTCTCCCATATTTCGCGATAATACAAAACGTGCTGCCCTTCTTTCAACTTTTTCGATGTACTCCGTCAGTCCTATCTGGTAATGATCTCACACCGCGCAGCAGTATTCTAAAAGAAGACGGACAAGCGTAGTGTAGGCAGTCTCCTTAGTAGGTCTGTTACATTTTCTAAGTGTCCTGCCAATAAAACGCAGTATTTGGTTAGCCTTCCCCACAACATTTTCTGTGTGCTCCTTCCAATTTAAGTTGTTCATAATTGTAATACCTAGGTATTTAGTTGAATTTACGCTTTTATATTAGACTGATTTATCGTGTAACCGAAGTTTAACGAGTTCCTTTTGGCACTCATGTGGATGACCTCACACTTTTCGTTATTTAGGGTCAACTGCCACTTTTCGCACCATTCAGATATCTTTTCTAAATCGTTTTCCAGTTTGTTTTGATCTTCTGATGACTTTATTTGTCGATAAACGACAGCATAATCTGCAAACAACCGAAGACGGCTGCTCAGATTGTCAGCAAGGGGCCTATAACACTTCCTTGGAGAACGCCAGAACTCATTTGTATTTTACTCGATGACTTTGCGTCAGTTGCTACGAACTGTGACCTCTCTGGCAGAAAATCACAAATCCAGTTACATAACTGAGACGATATTCCATAAGCACGTATTTCCACTACGAGTCGCTTGTGTAGTACCCTGTCAAAAGCCTTCCCTAAATCCAGACATACGGAATCGTCCTGAAATCCTTTGCCAATAGCACTCAACACTTCATGGGAATAAAGAGCTAGTTGTGTTTCACAGGAACGATGTTTTCCAAACCCATTTTGACTGTGTGTCAATAGACCGTTTTGGTTCAAATGGTTCAAATGGCTCTGAGCACTATGGGACTTAACAGCTGTGGTCATCAGTCCCCTAGAACTTAGAACTACTTAAACCTAACTAACCTAAGGACATCACACACATCCATGCCCGAGGCAGGATTCGAACCTGCGACCGTAGCAGTCGCGCGGTTCCGGACTGCGCGCCTAGAACCGCGAGACCACCGCGGCCGGCAATAGACCGTTTTCTTCGAGGTAATTCATAATGTTCGAACAGAATATATGTTCCAAAATCCTGCTGCATATCGACGTTAACTATATGGGCCTGTAATTTAGTGGATTACTCCTACTACCTTTCTTGAATATTGGTATGACTTGAGCAGCTTTCCAGACTTTCGGTACGGATGTTTCGTCGAGAGAACGGTTGTATATGATTGTTAAGTATGAAGCTAATGCATCAGCGTACTCCAAAAGGAACAGTGTGGACCAGAAAACTTGCTTTCATTAAGTGATTTAAGGTGCTTCACTACTCTGGGGATATTTACTTATACGTTACTCATGTTGGCAGATGTTCTCAATTCGAATTCTGGAATACTTACTTCGTCTTGTTTTGTAAAGGCATTTCGGAAGGCTGTGTTTAGTAACTCTGCTTCGGCAGCACTGTCTTCGATAGTATCTCCATTGCTCTCGCGCAGAGAAGGCATTGATTGTTTCTTGCCGCTATCATACTTCACATACAATCAGAATCTCTTTGGATTTTCTGCCAGATTTCGAGACAAAGTGTTGTTGCGGAAACTGTTATAAGCATCTCGCATTGAAGTCCGCACTAAATTTCAAGATACTGTAACAAGAAAAATGTAATGGAACAATAAAGAGATGATAATGTTTGACATTAGTTCTGCCACAACTAGCTAACTTAGATGTGTCGACGTATACAGGCGTAAGCCCAGAACTGACTTCACACGAAAAAAACAGCTGAAAACTTCCACGTGATGCTTTTCATCTACAGTGTCATTACCATGCTGGATATCTCAGGACGGATCGTCAGTACATAGGGAGGTTACGTATATATTAAACTTAAAAAAACACAAAATTTCGAATACTGGTAATATTTCACTGAATGTCGAAACTTAGCGCGGACTTCAATGCGAGACGGTTTTCATAGCTTCCAGAATGAAATTCTGTTTCGAAATATGACAGGAAATCCAAGAGATTCTGGTCATATGTAAAGTGCATCTGCGGAAAGACAAAATCAGCACTCTCACAGCGCAATACCAATGGCTGTCAGAAATTCCTTCACCAAAGAAGACGAAGTAAATATTCCGGAATTCGATTCGAAAACTACTACCAACGGTAGTAACTTGGAAGTAGATATCCTCGGTGTAGTGAAGAACTCAAATCACTTAGTGAAGGCAAGTGTTCCGGTTCAGACTCTATACCAGTTAGGTTCCTTTCAGGGTTTGCTGATGCAGTAGCCCCATACTTAGCAACCGTATACAACAGCACGCTCGACGAAAGATCCGTACCAAAAGACTAAGAAAGGAAATATGAGTAGTCCGCTGAATTACAGATCCATTTCATTAATGTTGATTTTGTATATTTCTGGAACAAAAACTATATTATCGAACAGCATGAACTACCTCCAAGGTAACGGTCTCTTGACACATAGTCAAAATACATTCAGAAAATACGGTTCTTGTAAAACACAAGTAGCTCTTTATTTGCACGAAGTCATAAGTGCTATAGAAAAGGGATCTCAAATTGATTCCGTGTTCCTACATTTCCTGAAGGCTTTTGACATGTTCCCCAAAAACGGCTTCTAACTAAACACCGCGCCTATGGAGTATCGTCTCAGCTGAGGGACTGAACTCTTAATTTATTGTCAGAAACGTCATAGTTCGTAATAAGCGACGGGAAGTCATTGAGTAAAACAGAAGTTATATCTGGCGTTCGCCAAGCAAGTGTTACAGGCCCTCTGTTGTTCCTGGTCTACGTGAACGATTTAGGAGACAATCTGAGCAGCAGTCTCAGGTTGTTTGCATGCTGCCATTTACCATCATGTAATGTAATCTGATATCAAAAGGAATTGCAAAATGATTGAGACAAGATATTTATATGGTGCAAAAAGTAACAACTGCATATAAATCACGAAAGGTGTGAAGCCATCCACATGAGCACTAAAAGGAATCCACTAAATTTCAGTTACATGATTAATCACACAAATCTTAAGACTCTAATCTCAAGGAAATACATGGTGTTTCAAAAGGAATATACGTTTTACAAAGTATTATTGTGTCCAAACTACGGCCACGCGGAGTAGCCATGCGGTTTGAGGCGTCATGTCACGGACTGCGCGGCCACTCCCGCCGGAGGTTCGAGTCCTCTCTCGGGCATGGATATTTGTGTTGTTCTTAGCATAAGTTGGTTTAAGTAGTGTGTAAGTCTAGGGACCGATGACCTAAGCAGTTTGGTCCCTTAGGAATTCACACACATTTTATCATTTGTCCAAACTAACGATCGCTGCGCCTCGGCTCAGCTATTGGAGAAATGAATATAGAGTCTAGTTTGTATTAATAGGTCAGTTGTCTTCTGTGGTGCTTGGTAACCGTCCTTTGTTTAGAATGGCTACTCCGCAGCAGAAATCATTTTGTGTTCTCTAGTTTGTGAAGTGCAATTCCGTGATTACAGTGCAAAGACTGAAACATCCCCTTAGAAAAATTAATGAATTACTGTGCTGGGGAACCTCTTACGTTATTTGGTTTTCAAGCGGCTGGGCAAAACTGGACGTACAGAGCAATTTCTCTCTTGACTTATTCTGATCATCACTAAACTGACACACAATATTTTTTTAGCGCAACGCAATCTGACTTTCAATAATCCCTACAAAAGAATGGCCCTGACTAACAATAACCTATACCTTTCATGAATCACTTACCTCACAAAAATCTTCGTTACTCGAACTACTGCAATACAGCAAGCGCCAATACTACCAGCTAAATAAAGGATTCTAACAACTGAAGGCACTAACTACTGATAGGCATAGTTAGCAAAAATTGAAATAATTCGGTCCAAGAATGGGGTGCTCAGAAAATGTGTGAAATGCTTGTAGGGATGTTACAGGGCAGGTTGTACTGAGACATAAATGTTAAAAAAGAAATTCGATACGTTGTTCCGTTTCCTAGTTATTTAGCATAGAATTTAGCCAATCGGGGAGTCGCGCGCTGGCATTCAAGCGGCCTGCCAGGGGCGGTGTTGCCCAACGAGTGCTTTGTCTCGTTAGCTGAAACTTGAATTTACGCGCGCGACGATCTGATTGGCTAACTTCAATGCTAAATAACTCGGAAACGGCGCAACGTATGGAATTTGTTTTATAACATTCATATCTCAGTACAACCTGCCCTGCAACATCCCTAAAAGCGTTTCAGACATTTTCTGACCACACTGTATATAGTGTAATAAACGTTTTGGTAACAACATCTCTCCCTTATATGTTACATATACATTTATAAGCCATATACATCAGAAAAGATATGACCTCAGGCCGTCTAAATTCACAATTAAGCATCGTGTAAAAATATGGAGTAAATCGATAATGCGCTTTCGGAGATTTTTCGTAATAGCGTTGATATATATATAGCGTCGGTCCGAATGTTCATTACAGTATTGTGAAAATAAGTGAAGTAAAACAATCAAGAACTTTTGGATTTTTATTGTAACAGTGTTTCCGCTTTATACAGGGTGATTGTGCTGGCCTTACCTGTGTTGTTTCGTGCATCTCGCAATATCTGGCCATCAAAATCCACGTGAGAGGTTTTCATATTCTCTCCCTCGCTACGCGCAAACTATTACTGCTACATAAAAAAATAACCGACCCTTTTGGTAGGAAATATAATGTAGTTAAATTTTTGTGCTGGGATGTGTTTTCGCCAGACGCCATAGTTTTCGAGTTATTCAAGAGAAAAGTACAAAAGTGAATTCGAGACGGACCTTCACTCACACATTCAACCCTACCGGCAAGGATTTCTAGTATAGTGCTCGTGGCACTCCCTCCTACCACAGTACAAAAAATTGCTTCTGCAAGAATTATTTGCCACATTCGACCTATTTTCCTCTTCATTGACCGGCCTTGATACGCTATCAACTTAGGTGAGGACTTACAAATTGTGAAACTGAGGCCTGTGTAAATTCTGCGTAACAGTTTTGTGAATTATAACACCATAAAACAAACAAATATCTTTGTATTGTCAGGCCTATTGAATACGGAAGTTCTGAGCATGTACTTGTTAAGTTTGCAGTCGAAATGTCAACCCAATTAGCCTTCGCGTAATGTTTACGAAAGTCATTTCCCGCTCATTAGCCTCATAAGCATCTTTAAATTAATAATAGCATCGAAATAGCCTACAATGCGGTGGTGAAACAGCCCAAATAATACAGACCAAAAAAGGTCGAATATCGGGTGTAGTTCACGTAGTCGTACATGATTGTACAGCGGAAGGAGGGGGTTCAACGAACAGCGTACTACACATCCTGATTGCTGAAGGATGAGTGTGGGGGTGGAGATTTTGCAAGTTTTTATTGAACAACTCGAAAACCATGGCCTGCAGCGAAAACGTATCGCGGCGCAAAATTTAAGTGCATTGATGTTTGCTACGGGCAGGCGCTGTTCATCTTTTTCTGTAGGACTAATTCATGGAGAAGAAATAAAAACTTTGAGGTTCGCCAATGACATTGTAATTCTGTCAGAGACAGCAAAGGACTTGGAAGAGCAGTTGGACGGAATGGACAGTGCCTTGAAAGGAGGATATAAGATGAACATCAACAAAAGCAAAACGAGGATAATGGAATGCAGTCGAATTAAGTCGGGTGATGCTGAGGGAATTAGCTTAGGAAATCAGACACTTAAAGTAGTAAAGCAGTTTTGCTATTTGGGGAGCAAAATAACTGATGATGGTCGAAGTAGAGATGATATAAAATGTAGACTGGCAATGGCAAAGAAAGCGTTTCTGGAGAAGAGAAATTTTTTAACATCGAGTACAGATTTAAGTGTCAGGAAGTCGTTTCTGAAAGTATTTGTATGGAGTGTAGCCATGTATGGAAGTGAAACATGGACGATAAACAGTTTGGATAAGAAGAGAATAGAAGCTCTCGAAATGTGGTGCTACAGAAGAATGGTGAAGATTAGATGGGTAGATCACATAACTAATGAGGAGGTATTGAATAGAATTGGGGAGAAGAGGAGTTTGCGGCACAACTTGACAAGAAGATGGGATCGGTTGGTAGGACATGTTCTGAGGCATCAAGGGATTACAAATTTAGCATTGGAGGGCAGCGTGGAGGGTAAAAATCATAGAGGGAGACCAAGAAATGAATACACTAAGCAGATTCAGAAGGATGTAAGTTGCAGTAAGTACTGGGAGATGAAGAAGCTTGCACAGGACAGAGTAGCATAGAGAGCTGCATCAAACCAGTCTCAGGACTGAAGACCACAACAACAACAACAATAGTTTGTGCGTAGCGGGCGAGAAAATATGAAAATATCGCGCGTAGTTTTTGAAGGCCAGATATAGAATTGCGAATTGCATAAAACGACATCGGAAGCGGCAGCTTAATTACCCTGCATGTTTCATGTATATTTATGTAACATATTTCTTAAAAATAGTGCAAGTGTAGCCTATGTATGTCTGAATGCGCAGAAGAGTACCGTGTAAGAAAATGAAAGAAATCGGTTAAACAACGGCTTGTCTATATATATAGTAGTGTAGATTGACCGAATTTAAAAATTTATGATGCTGTTACAATCTACTCATTAAGAGGCGTAATCTTACGTTAAACGTGTAACACGGTAAGTTCAGTATTAAGGTTAGACAGTGTTGACGCAGCTTAACTCGTAGCGTGCAAGGTGTCTAGTCGATATTAATGTATTATTTGAACCTGAGAGCAGTTAGCGATTTTCAGTAAACTTTACACATAGTTTCAGACCTCCACACATTTATCACGGTGACACTCCTCACAGAACAATGAAACAAAGTCGTTTATCGTTTGCTAATTTTCGCTGTTTATACAGTAAAACTTCGGCACCAGGCATGACGTTTTGACTTATTACTACTACGAGGTGCGGCAATAAAGCAATGAGACTGATTTTCTTTGCAGGATGTGATAACCCTGCAGGCTTGCGTAGGCACAATATCTTTGACCTTGGTCTATAACCTGCTTTTCAGTCCAAGTGGCACATCGATGCAACAGCTCAGTCGTGAGTTGTGCTGAAATAAGTTAACACGTGCTTGTGTCTCTCGTCACGGAAATGGAACCGCATAATACTGCGCAACGGTATGCCATTTCTTTTTGCGTTAAATTGGGTGAAAACGCGACGACAACTTACGGTAAGCTTCAGAAGGCTTTTGGAGAGGAGGTCATGTCAAGAGCTCAAGTTGATCGTTGGCGTAAAATGTTTAGTGAATTCAGAACGAATGTTAAAGATGAAGACCGCAGTGGACGACCATCAACCTCACGGACGGATGTCAACTTGGCCAGGGCGCGTGAACTCATACTATATAATCGAAGATTATACGAAAATGATTGCAGGAGAACTGAACGTCAATCCAGAAACGGTTCGTCTTATAATAACTGAAGATCTTGGTATGAGAAAGATTTGTATTCTGCATCACGATAATGCGCCATCCCATACTGCTCTGTCAGTACAGCAATTTTTAACCTGACAATAAATTTCAGTACTACCACAGCCATCTTATTCACCAGATATCGCTCCATGCGACTTTTTTCTATTTCCAAGAGTCAAAACGGCGGTCAAGGGACACCATTTTCAAACAACACACGATGACCAAAAAGCTGTGACGGGGGTCTTGGAGGATATTACAGAAGATGAGTTCCAGAAATGTTACCATCAATGGCAGAAGCGCTGGAAAAAGTATGTGCAATCGGAAAGGAACTACTTTGAAGGAGACAACACTAAACTTGACTAAAACGGTAAGCAACATTTTTTTGACGTCAGTGTCATTACTTTAGTGTCACACCTCGTACACCACTGACTCTATTCGCAATACTTTTGTAGGCAGTGTACCACTGAATGTAGCTGCAAAATGATATCATTGTACGATACATAGTTAAGCAGATACGAAGTCATAAACAATAGGATGCGTGAAAAACTAGCATTTCTTAAAACAGAGAGCAAATTATCGAAGTTATTTCCATCTACTGTCTGATACTGTTTTATACAAGTGAGTTTGACTGTGAGTACTTACTCTACGCTATATGAACTATTCACTTCATTCAGCAGGTTGTATAGTTCTTCTTCAGTTTCAGAGAGGTAGCAATGTAACCAGGGAATTTTGTCGTTGATAACACATCACCCTGAATTCTAATCTTACTTTGGAACACCATAATAAATAAAAATACATGGAGTATGTCTCGTGTGGTACTGCGAAGTGCAACAGTTCCTATTTCAACACCTGACTGCTTCATGCGCACTGACTTTATGTCAGTCGTTTGGTCACATCTGTAATCGCTTACTGTACTGCTGGTAACCAGCCACCTCCCCAAAGCACGGTACTAGACGTTGCCATCAGCGCCCCGTACTGCGCTCTGTGTCACAGCATCGGATGCGTCCGCCTGGGGCGCCCGCCGTGGGAACAGGCGGCGAGACGGAGGCGGAGGCGTCGTCCGGACAGAGTCAGCTGCCGTTGACGGCTCTCTTGCTGCTGACGTCAGACTGGCGCTGTAGCGCTTCAGCGCGCCCCAAGAGGCTGCCCTCGACACGGGAGGGGCTCAAAAGTTGGGGCAACGGCGATCGTTCGAAGGACTAACCGGCAGGTGACGTCGCGGCGAAGTGATCTGGCGCGAGTTCGTAGACAGTATGGAATCGATCTGCAGCTCATCTAAATCAAATAATGGTCTAATTCTCTGCAAGAAAACACACGATTACGAGAGGTAACCGGATAAAAATTCCTGCGATTATGGCAGAGTCAAATAAAATCGAAGCCTTCAACGGTATCTCCCATCTGTGTCAGTGACGGTGACATCTTACAGTAGTGTAACAGTTAACATTTACACGTCTACAACCAGTGAACGGAATCTGCGAAGCAACATCGAGTAAAACAGGTAGAGTCTTAGAGATGAATTTCTGCTCCGCCGAAAAATTAAAGAAATGATGCAACACTAAAAAAATAATCCTGGCCTGAGAGTAACAGGAAATTAAATTTGACCTGTGGCGCCATTGAATCACTAGATGGTTATGTCTGGCGCCACTGACTCAGGTATACAGGGTGTTACAAAAAGGTACGGCCAAACTTTCAGGAAACATTCCTCAAACACAAAGAAAGAAAAAATGTTATGTGGACATGTGTCCGGAAACGCTTACTGTCCATGTTAGAGCTCATTTTATTACTTCTCTTCAAATCACATTAATCATGCAATGTAAACACACAGCAACAGAACATACCAGCCTGACTTCAAACACTTTGTTACAGAAAACGTTCAAAATATCCTCCGTTAGCGAGGATACAGGCATCCACCCTCCGTCGCATGGAATCCCTGATGCGCTGATGCAGCCCTGGAGAATGGCGTATTGTATTACAGCCGTCCACAATACGAGCACGAAGAGTGTCTACATTTGGTACCGGGTTTGCGTAGACAAGAGCTTTCAAATGCCCCCATAAATGAAGGTCAAGAGGGTTGAGTTAAGGAGAGCGTGAAGGCCACGGAATTGGTCCACCTCTACCACTCCCTCGGTCACCGAATCTGTTGCTGAGAAGCGTACGAACACTTCGACTGAAATGTGCAAGAGTTCCAGCGTGCATGAACCACATGTTGTGTGGTTCAAATGGCTCTGAGCACTATGGGACTCAACTGCTGAGGTCATTAGTCCCCTACAACTTAGAACTAGTTAAACCTAACTAACCTAAGGACATCACAAACATCCATGCCCGAGGCAGGATTCGAACCTGCGACCGTATCGGTCTTGCGGTTCCAGACTGCAGCGCCTTTAACCGCACGGCCACTTCGGCCGGCTGTTGTGTGGTACTTGTAAAGGCACATGTTCTAGCAGCACAGGTAGAGTATCCCGTATGAAATCATGATAACGTGCTTCATTGAGCGTAGGTGGAAGAACATGGGGCCCAATCAAGACATCACCAACAATGCCTGCCCAAACGTTCACAGAAAATCTGTGTTGATGACGTGATTGCACAATTGCGTGCGGATTCTCGTAGCCCACAAACGTTGATTGTGAAAATTTACAGTTTGATCACGTTGGAATGAAGCCTCATCCGTAAAGAGAACATTTGCACTGAAATGAGGATTGACACATTGTTGGATGATCCATTCGCAGAAGTGTACTCGTGGAGGCCAATCAGCTGCTGATAGTGCCTGCACACGTTGTACATGGTACGGAAACAACTGGTTCTCCCGTAGCACTCTCCATAAAGTTACCTTGTACAGCAGCAACTTCTCTGACGCTGCCATTAGGGTTATCGTCAACTGCACGAAGAATTGCCTCGTCCATTGCAGGTGTCCTCGTCGTTCTAGGTCTTCCCCAGTGGCGAGTCATGGGCTGGAATATTCCGTGCTCCCTAAGACGTCGATCAATTGCTTCGAACGTCTTCCTGTCGGGACACCTTCGTTCTGGAAATCTGTCTCGATACAAACGTACCACGCTACGGCTATTGCCCCGTGCTAATCCATACATCAAATGGGCATCTGCCAACTCCGCATTTGTAAACATTGCACTGACTGCAAAACCACGTTCGTGATGAACACTAACCTGTTGATGCTACGTACTGATGTGGTTGATGCTAGTACTGTAGAGCAATGAGTCGCATGTCAACACAAGCACCGAAGTCAACATTACCTTCCTTCAATTGGGCCAACTGGCGGTGAATCGAGGAAGTACAGTACATACTGACGAAACTAAAATGAGCTCTAACATGGAAATTAAGCGTTTCCGGACACATGTCCACATAACATCTTTTCTTTATTTGTGTGTGAGGAATGTTTTCTGAAAGTTTGGCCGTACCTTTTTGTAACACCCTGTATACAATGCAAGTAAAGGCTCACGAAACATTTTTCCATTCTATCTACTCTACTCCGTGGGCCAACAGAGAAGCTGTATCAAATGAAATCCGTCGCATGTTAGAATGGGACATTATAGTACCATCCATGTTACCATACAGTAGCTCACTACTTGCAATGGCTTAACTAGGAGGAAGTGTCCGTCTTGTGCTAGAGGCAAGAAATATAAACAAAATTATCATACCCATACAGACGAGGCCAGAGAATTTAGAGCACCAAATTCAGATATTTTACGGTGTAAAGTATTCACATCAATTGACATGAAATCTTCATAATGGCAGGTGGAGATTTCAGAATGTTCTAGAAAATATACAGGATTCATTTTTGCAGGTAGGTGTTATCAGTTTAAAGTACTACCGTTTGATCTCAATGTGAGTGCAGGTGTCTTTATCACTGCATTAGATACTGTGCTCGGACCTGAACTGATTAACAGAATCACTATGTATATAGATGACCTGTTGAATGCTACTGCAGCTTGGGCAGAACATATAGAAATATTACAAGAGGTATTAGAAAAATTCAGTAATGCGGGGTCACCATTAACTCGAAAAAATCCAAATTTGCTAGAGACAAAATAAAATTTGTGGGACACATAGTGAAACCCGAAAGCATTGTGCAGGACACTATGAAAATGGGAGCCTTAAAAAACATGCTACCTCCCAGGTCGAAAAAGCAATTGAAAGCACTTTAAGGCCTAGTGTCATTTTTGAGGCGTTTCATACATGGACAGTCGCTTAACAACCAAGTGTTGTCATTAGTAAGAATCACTTCTTTCGCCAATCGTATGTTGTCTAAATGTGAACGAGTTTACTATGCTACTGAACTAGAGGCATTAACAGTGATATGGGCATTTCAAAAGTTCAACTACACTCCTGGAAATTGAAATAAGAACACCGTGAATTCATTGTCCCAGGAAGGGGAAACTTTATTGACACATTCTGTGGTCAGATACATCACATGATCACACTGACAGAACCACAGGCACATAGACACAGGTAACAGAGCATGCACAATGTCGGCACTAGTACAGTGTATATCCACCTTTCGCAGCATTGCAGGCTGCTATTCTCCCATGGAGACGATCGTAGAGATGCTGGATGTAGTCCTGTGGAACGGCTTGCCATGCCATTTCCACCTGGCGCCTCAGCTGGACCAGCGTTCGTGCTGGACGTGCAGACCGCGTGAGACGACGCTACATCCAGTCCCAAACATGCTCAATGGGGGACAGATCCGGAGATCTTGCTGGCCAGGGTAGTTGACTTACACCTTCTAGAGCACGTTGGGTGGCACGGGATACATGCGGACGTGCATTGTCCTGTTGGAACAGCAAGTTCCCTTGCCGGTCTAGGAATGGTAGAACGATGGGTTCGATGACGGTTTGGATGTACCGTGCACTATTCAGTGTCCCCTCGACGATCACCAGTGGTGTACGGCCAGTGCAGGAGATCGCTCCCCACACCATGATGTGTTGGCCCTGTGTGCCTCGGTCATATGCAGTCCTGATTGTGGCGCTCACCTGCACGGCACCAAACACGCATACGACCATCATTGGCACCAAGGCAGAAGCGACTCTCATCGCTGAAGACGACACGTCTCCATTCGTCCCTCCATTCACGCCTGTCGCCACACCACTGGAGGCGGGCTGCACGATGTTGGGGCGTGAGCGGAAGACGGCCTAACGGTGTGCGGGACCGTAGCCCAGTGTCATGGAGACGGTTGCGAATGGTCCTCGCCGATACCCCAGGAGCAACAGTGTCCCTAATTTGCTGGGAAGTGGCGGTGCGGTCCCCTACGGTACTGCGTAGGATCCCACGGTCTTGGCGTGCATCCGTGCGTCGCTGCGGTCCGGTCCCAGGTCGACGGGCACGTGCACCTTCCGCCGACCACTGGTGACAACATCGATGTACTGTGGAGACCTCACGCCCCACGTGTTGAGCAATTCGGCGGTACGTCCACCCGGCCTCCCGCATGCCCACTGTACGCCCTCGCTCAAAGTCCGTCAACTGCACATACGGTTCACGTCCACGCTGTCGCGGCATGCTACCAGTGTTAAAGACTGCGATGGAGCTCCGTATGCCACGGAAAACTGGCTGACACTGACGGCGGCGGTGCACAAATGCTGCGCAGCTAGCGCCATTCGACGGCCAACACCGCGGTTCCTGGTGTGTCCGCTGTGCCGTGCGTGTGATCATTGCTTGTTCTGCCCTCTCGCAGTGTCCGGAGCAAGTATGGTGGGTCTGACACACCGGTGTCAATGTGTTCTTTTTTCCATTTCCAGGAGTGTATTATATTTATGGGTGCCATGTAAAAGTATATTCTGAGCACCAAGCTCTCAGTTTTATCCTTGGGTGCTAGTTGATGCACAAACGCCTAGCGCGCTGGTCATTACCTCTATAGGAACATTCACGTAAGTGGAAATGATAACATAATTGCAGATGCACTTCCTCGTCTACCACAAGGGTTGACGGGAAACCTCAGATGCTATTGAGGAAACGTCAGAATTCAAAATATTACTAGTAAAATATCCGACTTATAGAAAGTATTATCTTGACATGTGCAAAAATATGGAGACACTGCTAAAGATGGACCCCAGGCGGAATAAAGTAAAACAGGTATTGCCGAAAAACGCCCCTGGTAAAATAGGAACCTATTATAAAGTGTACAAGTGAGTACTGTTTCACAGGAGACACCCAAAGTCTGACATTTGGTGTGTTTGTATACCAGAAGCCAACCTAAAAGCACTTAAGTGGCACACACACTTAGTTTGGGGACACTTCGATATAACAAAATGTAGTGAAAAGATTAACAAGTACTGCTATTTCCCTAATTTAAGGAGACATGTACACAAAACATTAAGAACATGTTTACTATGTCAGAAAGCTAAACCCATGAATGTGGGATTTCACCGATCATTACATTCGATGATTCCTAGCCAACCACACGATCTAGCATCCATCGATGTAGCAGGACCTCTCCCAATTGCACGAGGAGGAGTAAAGTACATAATAGCAGTTCTGAGCATGTAAAACTGTATGTCATGAAGTGAGTAACATCAGGACCAGTCATTAACAAAATCACTAAAGAATATATTCCACAAGTCGGAAAGCCTCAAACCATAGTATCAGATAATGCTTCGAATTTTACAAGCAGAAAGGGGGAATCCTTTTTGAGTGAACATGGTACAAAACGAGTTTTCATATCCTCTTTCCATCCTGAATCAAGTCCAATAGAAAGAATTTTTCGCGAGCTTAACCGTTTCGTAAGAACATATGCCTCAAAACAACAAACTAAATGGGTAGATTTAGAAACAATTTTTGAGGAAGGAGTAACCTATTCCATACGTCCACAAAATGTAGTCCAAATGAGTTTATGTTTAATGCTAAAGAAAATAATGAATGGCTATCATCCTTGCTCTATATACCAAGTGAAGAATTAAGTTGGAATGAAAAAATGGGACAAGCTATCATTTCTCTAACACATCAGGCAAAACTGAGGAAATCTAGATATAACAAAACGCTATTCAAATTATAGACTTTTAACATCGGGGAAAAGGTGATGCTCAGGAATCATGTGAAACCCTCACTACTAAAGAAAAGAAACAAGAAGTGGCAGACGTTATTTTCTGGACCATTTAAAGTAACAGCAAAACCCATGGTTGCAGCTATCTGCAGGCATATCCAGAATAAAAAAAGATCAAAGGTTTATGTCCACACCAGGATATAAAGAAATAGTTTGCTGTGTAAACGTTCCTAGATTGGACATACCTATGTAAATATTACGAGAATTTGTAAATATGTTAATATGTGAGACATATCACAGTGTACATAGTAGTCTTAAGACAAATTTATTTTCTTCATGTGCCTAAGTAGATCTTATGTAAACATTTTGCTGAACAACAGTCTTTCATATTAGTAGTACAAATTCAGGAATAATCTTTTAAGTAAAGCCAGTTCATTAATATTGTGAAGAGAACAGTATCAAGAAACTTATTTTGATGTAATTTAAGTAACATTTTCATGGATGCAATTATTCCATTTCTTTTCCTATGCAATTCTAAGTAAAGAAAGTAAAGCAGAAGACATACAGATGATAAAGTTTTTCTATCAGTAGATTTTAAGTTCTGTACAAATGCAATGATCTGTAGTATAAAATAATTTTCTGTTGATGCCTAGCATGTAGTTTGCAAACATTAACAGCAACCTACTATGGGTCGTGTTTTTGAATATTTGTATTCTGCATTAATTCTCGCGACTAATTTCAACTGTACATACCAGTTTGTGTGAGGTAAAAACCGTCAGTGATGTCCTTAGCTCCAGTAGTAATAACTAAACTCTCATTACATACTGAAAAAGAAAACACTACAAAGCTAGAATTCACTACCGCAAACAGCCACACAACGAAATTAATGTCTTGAAGAATTGTAAGAGGAAAAAGTTAGAAAGTTATAGTACATAAAATTTGCATTTCACGGGAGGGCTCTTAACACAAGAGCAAAGAGAAATATGTGTTATCAAGAGGCGTTATACGCGTGATAATACAACTTCGCCTGGTGAACTTAATTTGTGTACTCACCCAGACGACAGCACTGAAGTGATGTGATGATCCGCTTATGTGGAACACGCTGAAACTCAGATACTGTGTATTGCGCATAAACTGTGGAACAGACTGTAGCGCTGGAATCTTATGAATGTGCGGTCATGTGTGACTATTACACGCCGACGCGAAGCTAAGCGCTTACGAAACGAAAACTATGAGAAATACGTTGCAAACATGTGTAATGTACGGTATTCTGAGGACACTAATGAATGTACGGAAACCGGAACTAACATGAACGTGTTTGTGCGGTAACGGTGTTGATGTCAACTGACAGTAAAGTGCATGAACAAAAACTATACATTAGTCCTTTCGTATCACAACGCAAACATTTATACTATGTAACCCACAACTGTCACCGAACAAACTCATGTAAATTTGTTTTGCAAATGATTACAACTATGTACTAATCAAAATTATTTTTAGGGAATGTGTATTAAAAATTTTGTTTTTGGCCCCGATTTACGAATGTTTCACGTAATCCCTGTATCCTGAGCTGACTGGATCCCGTCGATCACAACCGGTCCAGCACTCCGCAATCTTCTGCCTCCATCGCAGATCGTCGTGGCTCACACGTATGCAGATTTTGTCGACATTGCGAGCACGCAGCCGTGACTGCTCTACACCACAGCAACGGCGAATGCTGCAGCACGACTGATTTCGCCTACAATGCGTCGCCTTTATAACCGTCAAGGAAGAATGAATAATGTTCAACTGAGTGATTATTGTAAATTGTTTCAAAAACCACACGTATTTCTGTAACAAAAACCCATACGATGATTTCTAAGTGTTTAATATGAACATTTCAAAACTCGAACCCAAATCACAAGGACTAATAACTGTCAAAAATTTAAATTACTACCTTGATGTTTTTTCCTAACGATGTAATTTATTCATTCTGACTACTGTGCTAAATGATCTGATTTTGTCAATGTGTAATGTTTTTAAAATTTTATGACAAAACATAGCATGTGAATAAAGGAACTGGATACCTGTGCCCTTCCTGTCGTTTCGCCAGGTTCCGAATGGGAAGGCAAATTACATTCCTGGCAAAACTAAAACAGGCTCCACCTCAAACGAATAAAACGATGAAAAAAACGACAATCTAAAGACTAAAAGTTAATGAAACGATGTAAATTTTCAAAACTTTTTACAAAGACTTAACAAATTTTTAAAGATTTAGGGGGCTGTATAATGTTCCCTCGAGTGTTAGCGGAATTTCGTGACGGTGTATTTTCGCGCAGGAGCGCTGAGACGTTTCTATCGCTGAAAAAATAGACACTGTGATTACAACGAAATTAATATTTCTGTCATTATGTTATCTATGTAATTTAAGCGAACAACGACTCGCAACCTTCTGTTCTCTCTCTTCCTGGTGCACCATTGTCTGGTACGGTCAAAAAAATTATTGCTTGCCCAACGTTATGTAGAGGTTTTGTTACTCGTGCTCATTTTGCATAATAATAACTGTTTAATTTCACTGTGTTTGTTATTACGACTAATCATACATTTTTTCTTCAGCTTTTTTCATAACTTTGATAGTTAAATGTGGCTTTCTTTGTGTGGGGATGTCTGTTAGTGAATGATCGCGTATTAACGGCACCAATCAGTGTCTTACGTTTGGTTTGCTTTCAGAACAGAACCCAAATCTAAAGTTTCACTTTTCACAAAACGAAGTCCGATAGCTTTTAGGCGTATATCACGTCCCAAAATTATATTCGCAACAGACAATCCCGGTAGAGGAGCCTAGCAAAAAAATATAGACCAAACGGACTTTAACCGTGGGAGTTAATGAAAGTGGTAAAATCATAAATGAATGAAAAAATGAACGGTCGCCAGCCCAATCAGGCACATTAATTCGGAATTATAGGTCGGAGAAAATTGAATATAGGTAATGGAAGTTATTTTTGTTGACATTTCCCTTTTGAATAGTAAACAGGATACAAACTGACACAGTGCTGTCTTAATTGTGTGTACCAGCAGTTAACAATAGCACACGCACACCAGTAAATTGTGGAGGTAGATTTGAACCAAGCTCATACTAATGGCAGCCACACTCAAGAGCATTACTTAATCAAGTACTGAAATGTCACTGCATGAAGTGCAGAACTAAATTTGGACATGAGGGGCTTCTACTTGACTGCCACTAAAAACACAAATAAACATGAATAACACCATAAAGACACTGTTTAAGCTACTCTACAAATATCAGTTTTCCTTAGCAACAGTAATAGTTCAATTTTTTCCTAATAGATGGAGAATATGGTTGGGACCCATAAACTAGTATAGTTTCACTAGTCAACGCTCTTTGATTATTACAGTAGTAAAGACTAATTCAAAAAGCTAATCATTCACTTCACGTGCAGTAGTTCACAAATTACTTTGCAAGACAATAAAATACAACACTGGGCTTAATGAACTTCAGAAAAGGAACCATTCATGATAGAAACCAAAACCACACTATTTTTGAAAATGAGCATATCTTTTCTTCTAACATTACCATCGTAAATCTGTTCATTAAAGATTTGTTTGTATTTGCCTTTTAATCACCCGTGAAGCAGGTATTCTAGACAATAATATTTGCACAGTATAGCACTGTAACCTTACAGAACTATATTTTATAATAAACTAAGGATACTTAAGCAAAGGCCTATCCACTTCACTTTTGTGGTTTTAGCTTTAACTTTTACTACTCCTCTTACAACGGACAAAAAAATCACTTTCAAACACTTGAATTCAAGAATTGTTCACTTAAATCGGGATACTCGGTTTTGGTAGCACTTAGGTGAGGACCCTGCGTAGGTTAGTGATCAGGATTGAAAATAAGGTTCCGGACACGAATTCAGATTTTATATGGTTATTATTGAAACAACGCACAAATTACTGGTCCATGTCCATATACATTATCTAACCGAATGTATGATGTTTGTGAAGCAGTGGCGAAGATTGGTGGCTGGCGACATGGCGACTAACTGTACTCACCGCTCTTGATGAAATAATGGTCTATAAAATCGCTTGTTGGCGTTGGATTTTCAACATATCAGAACCATTCTATCATGTCGTGAATACCAAATAAAAGTCAGATCCACATCCGAGGCAAATCCTTTATAATGCAGCTTCCAATTGATTCTCTTAGCGCCATTGAAGTGTACCGTGCTAAGGCTAGCCACACACACTGCGTGTCGTTCACACAATGGAGCTTCTCAGTTCGACCGACAAAACCCACCATTTACATTGCGCCATGCCACTTCCGTAACGAAGAGACTTCCCTACAGCTTTCACGTGTCACAAATACAGTGGCCCTAAGGATGAACCAGCCTTAAATAAACATTTTCTTTTTATAAATGTATCAATATTATAATAATTTATCATTTCAATACATTCTTTTGCTTTTTTTCATATATACATTACCAAACTTTAAATTTCTTGCCATAGATGAAGCAGTTTAAACAACACGGAATACACACTTCATAAATTGCAGGTACGCAGTTACATAATATAAACCTACTTCTAATCGATAGAAGTTTGCGGCGGCGCCGTTCTTTCCGTCCTTTTACGACGGACCTGCACCCTACTGCGAACATTGTCTCAGCAGATCATCAGTAGGAAAGCCGAGTGAAACCTACTGTGCTTCGACGTGAACCAGGCTGCAATTTAAGTCACTAATCTACGTTTCGGGAGAAAGTTTTCACACAAATGAAAGATTGGAAATTTTGTCCTCAATTAATATACTCTGAAATTTAGGTGAACAAGTATCACTGCCAAGCCCGTGCTAGTTTTAGCACAGTCACTCACAATCCCGTTCACTCAACTTCAGCAAGTTTATGGTGTTGCATTTCCCGAAAACGTAATAGCTACAAAAATACTGATTGTTTTTTTATTGAGAATGCTCGTCAAATATTAAGTCTGTCGGCACCTAATGCAGTCACAGTTTTTAGCCACCGACCTGCTCAATACGCCAAGCGGAATTTATGTCTTTTCTCGTCACAAAATTCACTTAAAATTCCGAAATTACTACACGCCCATCGGAATAAGTATGCCGTCACTTTACCACATTTTTGATGTATGAAACACTGCTTGATCAGGTAACTTATCGTTTCCATCGGAACTACTCCTACACACGTCCGAACTGTTTCATGGCTAGGCTTCCACTCCTCTCTAGAATACTCTCAGTCTTCTCTACCAGGAGAGAAAGAATATTGCTTTACCACTGGTCAGTTTACTCAACAGCCAATAGCAAAACAACACTTTCCCGCGTCAATCCGCGCTTTTCCTCAATAACCAATCGCAAAATAGTAAACCTAACCACTGCACTTTTTACCGACGTAATTATCTAATATGCTGAAGTTTTGCTTATGCATAAAGTTATGTACTATTTTTATTTATACCTGAATTAACTTTCCCTTTACCATAAACTTCATTTACAGATCTATTCTACAAAAATCCCCTTTGTCCATATCCATACTTCTTCGAAATGTTCCCGCACTAAAACCTACTACATAACTCGCTAAACAATTATCTTCATCGCTACGGTCGCAGGTTCGAATCCTGCCACGGGCATGGATGTGTGTGGTGTCCTTAGGTTAGTTAGGTTTAACTAGTTCTAAGTTCTAGGGGACTAATGACCTCAGCAGTTGAGTCCCGTAGTGCTCAGAGCCATTTGAGCCAATTATCTTCATATTAACCTTAAACCACACTCACGCATCATTCATACTGCTAAAACACATTTATAACATTTTACATACAAAAAGACATAATAACACTTTCTGAAAATACTATAACAGTTTATGAAAAACATTCTATTACTTCAGTACACTCTAGTGGGCACAACCGAAACTAGAATCACAGTCCCCCTATCCAATATTCTCCTCTAAAATGGTTCAAATGGTTCTGAGCACTATGGGACTTAACATCTGTGGTCATCAGTCCCCTAGAACTTAGAACTACTTAAACCTAACTAACCTAAGGGCATAACACACATCCATGCCCGAGGCAGGATTCGAACCTGCGACCGTAGCAGTAGCGCGGTTCCGGACTGCGCGCCTAGAACCGCTAGACCACCGCGGCCGGCTATTCTCCTCTATCGGCTGATTTACTCAGCTCGAGAATTGCGAATACATAGAAAGAAGGATCCTTTATTGTATGATTATATGACAGCGGAACAAACACTGGTAGCAGTTACTTCTTTAAAATATCTGGGAGTATGCGTGCGGAACGTTTGAAGTGGAATGATCATATAAAATTAATTGTTGGTAAGGCGGGTACCAGGTTGAGATTCATTGGGAGAGTGCTTAGAAAATGTAGTCCATCAACAAAGGAGGTGGCTTACAAAACACTCGTTCGACCTATACTTGAGTATTGCTCATCAGTGTGGGATCCGTACCAGATCGGTCTGACGGAGGAGATAGAGAAGATCCAAAGAAGAGCAGCGCGTTTCGTCACAGGGTTATTTGGTAACCGTGATAGTGTTACGGAGATGTTTAATAAACTCAAGTGGCAGACTCTGCAAGAGAGGCGCTCTGCATCGCGGTGTAGCTTGCTCGCCAGGTTTCGAGAGGGTGCGTTTCTGGATGAGGTATCGAATATATTGCTTCCCCCTACTTATACCTCCCGAGGAGATCACGAATGTAAAATTAGAGAGATTAGAGCGCGCACGGAGGCTTTCAGACAGTCGTTCTTCCCGCGAACCATACGCGACTGGAACGGGAAAGGGAGGTAATGTCAGTGGCACGTAAAGTGCCCTCCGCCACACACCGTCGGGTGGCTTGCGGAGTATAAATGTAGATGTAGATGTAGATGAACCAAAGTTATTACAGCGAAACTTTTATCATTTATGTCAAGAGGAAATCGTAGATATTTTATGGTTTTGTGAATGACGACGTTTCGTCGAGCGCTGTCAGCTACGCTTCATATAAATTTATAATTGTAATCCAGGATTATTAAGAATAATGTAATCCACTTGCCCTGACATCGTATTTGGTAGAATGCTCATTTTCATGTAGGCTGCACTTTGAAGACTTTCGTAGTGAGTAGTGTACGGAGACAACCAGTGAATATTATGCACAAAACTGGATCTTTCACCAGATTGGAAGTTTCATTTTTAACGTAACTGTCGTTGTTTTTGTTGTTGTTGTGCAGGCGTTCAGGCCGAAGACTAGTTTGATGCAGCTCTCCAAGCTGCTCTATGTTGTGCAAACCTCTTCACCTCCGAATAATTACTGCAGTCCATACCTATTTCGATCTGTATACTGTACTCATCTCCTGATAGTTTTTTAACCCCCCTCCCCCCCCCCCCCCACACACACACAGTTTCTTCCATGATGTCTCAGAATGTGTCCTGTCAACGAATGCCTTCTTTTATTCATGTTATACCACAAATTTCTTTTTTCCCCTTTTTTATTCAGTACCTTTCTCATTGGTTACGTGAAATACTGATCCGATTTTCAGCATTCTTCTGCTGCACTGCAATTCAAAAGTTTCTATTCTCTGCTTGTCTGAACTCCATATCGCCCACGTTTCACTTCCATATCAGGCTACAATTCAAATAGCTTCAAAAAAGACATCCGGACACTTGAATGATATGCGATATCAACAAATTCCTTTTCTTCAGAAACGCTTTTCTTGCCATTGGCAGTACGCTTATCATAAGCTCTCTGCTTAAGCCGTCATAAGTTATTTTATCATCTAAGTAGCAAAACTTATCTACTACTTCGAGTGTCTCATTTCCTAATCTAATTCCCTCAGTATAGATTGATTTAACTCGTCTATAATGCCTCACCCTTGTTTTGATTTTTTAAATCTCATATTCTGCTTTCAGGTCACTACCCATCCCTTTCAACTCCACTGGGAAGTCCTTTGCTGTCTGTGGTGGAATTACAATTGGGTCTGTAAAGCTAAGAGATTTTAATTGCTTTCATTTCTCCTTGCTTTCGTTCATAGTTTGGTCAAGGTTCAGACTGTAGCATAGGCTACAACACTCTCTCACTCCCTTCTTAACCACTGCTTTCCTTTCACGCCCTTCGACTCTTATAACTGCCATCTGGTTTCTCTACATATTTTAAATAACTTTTCGTTCTATGTATTTTACCTCTGATACCTTCATAAATTGAAATATTATATTCCAATCAACATTGTTATTAGTAATCAATGTAATTAGATACATTGTTAAGGTTGTGTGTGGATGATGTGTTAGTATAACGGCGTAAGTATGATCAACCAATAGCAGACTGGATACCGAACAATGTGAATGTTGGAGACTGGACTGATCTAAGTCTGAATAAAATTAGGAAACAAAGGGGAAATTTTTGTACATAAACAACTTCTCAGACCTTAAATCCAAAGAATTTTGGAATCTGAAAACATTATCTAAGCCGCATGACCGCTCATTTACAAGAAACACTCAGTCGTTTCGTTCCCTCTGACAAGTTGCATACGTCCAGACCACTGAGTGTATCTACATCTACGTGATTACTCTGCAATTCACAATTAAGTGCCAGTCAGAGGGTTCATCGAACAACCTTCAAGCTATTTCTCTACAGTCCCACACTCGAACAGCGCGCAGGAAAATTTAACACTTAAATCTTTCCATGTGAGCACTGATTTCTCCTAGTTTATTATGATGGTCGTCCCTCCATATGTAGGTGGGTGCCAAAAAAAATATTTTCGCACTCTGAGGACAACGCTGATGACTGAAATTTCATGAGAAGATCCTGCCGCAACGAAATTCGCCTTTGCCTTAATGATTGCGACCCCAATTCACGTACCATATCCTCAGCACTCTCTCTCTTACTTCGCGTTAATAGAAAACGAGCTGCCCTTCTTAAAACTTGCCGATGTCCTGCTTCAGTGTTATCTGATGCGGATCCCACAGCATGCAGGAATACTCCAGAAGAGGCCTGAGAAGCGTAGTGTAAAGAGTATCTTTAGTAGACACGTTGCATATGTATTCTATGAATAAACTGCAATCTTTTGTTTGCTTTCCCCACAATTTTATCTATGTGATCGTTCCAGTTTTAAGTTATTCGTAATTGTAATCCTTAAGTATTTAGTTGAACTCATAGTCCTTAGATTCGAGTGTTTTATCCTGGAAATTTAGGATATCCTTTCAGTTCTCCACACTTTTCGTTATTTTGAGTGAGTTGCCACTTATCGCACCACGCATGTATCTTGTCTAAATCATTTTGCAATTTGTTTTGATCATCTGATGTCTTTACATGTCTTTAAATGACAGCATCATCTGCAAACAATCTAAGAGGGCTGCTCAGAATGTCTCCTAAATCGTTTCGGTAGATTAGGAACAGCAGAGGGCCTATAACACTTCCTTGGGGAAAGCCAGATATCGTTCCTGTTCTACGCGATGACTTTCCGTCAGCTGCTGCGAACTGTGACCTCACGGAGAGTAAATCATTAATCCAGACGCACAACTGAGACGATGTTACATAGGCACACAATTTAATTAGAAGTCGTCCGTGAGAAACGATGTCAAAAGCGTTACGGAAATTTACAGATGTGGCATCAATTTGACATCTCCTGTCGATAGCACTCTGGAGGCCCTAGTCACACGACAAAAAAATGGTTCAAATGTCTCTGAGCTATGGGACTTAACATCTGAGGTCATCAGTCCCCTAGAACTTAGAACTACTTAAACCTAACTAACCTAAGGCCCGAGGCAGGATTCGAACCTGCCATCGTAGCGGTCGCGCGGTTCCAGACTGAAGCGCCTAGAACCGCTCGGCCACACCGGCCGGCGTCACACGACATTTACATTACTTCGTGAGAATAAAGAGCTAATTAAGTTTCACAATAACGGTATTTTCTGAATCCGTGTTGGCTGTTTGTCAATACATCGTTTTCTTCGATGTATCGCTGATGCATTTGACAGCACATCACTATGACGCACAGAAAGAATTTTATCAAACTGACTCCGATTATGAAAGACTGCGCTATTTTCTTTGGAAGTACAATAAACTTATCTTTTGGTTAAGTCATTATCGCCACGTTTTATTTACTGTTTTTACTGCTATTAATCTCAGCGCATAAAGTACCGATAATAAATAAAAATAGTACTTATGAAATGGCGGATATTGAAAACTAAGAGGCTATCTGATTTTACAATATGTAGCTGAGGCTTGTCCCAGAGTGCCTTATGTCACGAAATTTGTAATCACAGCTACCTCCATTATTGAAATGTGGGAGCGCGATTACCCGAAAATGTTTGCAGTCCTCGCGAACGCGGTTGGTCGGTCACCGACCTGCACAGCGGACTCATCAATCACTTAGTCCGGCGCGGCTAAACTGTTGGAGCAGCTGACACACACACACACACACACACACACACACCATATGTATGTGAACGCGTGCATGTATGGACATACGGCCGCGTGAGAGCTGGACCACACCTATTCTCCCATTACTGGGTGATCGATTACCGCTTGCCGCTGATCTGGCACTCCAGTGTACGATTACGTAGAACGGCGCCCTCAGTACAGCATTCGGGAAAAAGAGGAACTAACGTTGTTAAGTTTAGTGCCACCCATTCTAAGGGTGGTCTTTAAAGTCAGATCATTAGCTCGGATGGATTAGGATTAGAGGGATGGAAGAGGATTAGTATGCGACGAACCGATCCGGCAGTTTCCCGTAGTGATTAAGTGATCACGTACACTGAACAGCCAAAACATTATGAGCACCTCTCACCGCGATGTTGGATGCCTGCTTGTGACGTTACGGGCACGTGACCGGGTAAGGAAAGTAACTAGGCGCAGCAGAGACGGATGGAGGATCACCCTAATGAAGTTATGAGCTGCAAATCGGCACATCCTTTGAGATAAATGACTCTGACAAAGGGAAATTTATTATTAAGCAGAGCATGTAAACGAGTATCTCGAAAACGACGAAGCTGGTCGAATGTTCACGAAGTACTGTCGTGAGTATGTACCGAAAGAGGTATAAGAATGGTGGAAATACTACTAGGCGCTAAGTATTCGGATGTGGTGTTCGGAGGCTTGTCTGCTCTGCAAAGTGGGGTAGATGGAGATCTGTGGCATCTCTGCCGAAAGAGCACAACACTGGTGCACGCTCAATTGTTTCGAGATACAGCGTTCATCGTGCATTGTTGGACATGGAGCTCCGTCGCAGACCACCCGTACGTGTTCACATCGTCAATTACGACTGCAGTGGGCACGGGACCATCGGAATTCGACCTTCGATCAACGGAAACGTGATGACTGTTCGGATGAATCGTGTTTCTTGCTACACCACATCGATGGTCGTCTCCACAAACATCGTCTTCGAGGCGAATGGCGGCTCCAAACGGGCGTAGGCTGGCGGGAACAGTATTATGCTGTGGAAAACGTTCTCTTCCGCTTGCGTGAGACCTGTGATAATAGTCGAAGACATCATTTCAGCTACGTACCACCTACATCCCCCTTCATGCTTCATGTCTTCCCTGGCTGCAACGTCATGTTGCAGCAGTATAATTGTCCGTGTCTCGAAGCCAGAATCGTTCTACAGTGGTCTGAAGAGTGTGATAGTAAAATCACTTTGATGTCTTGACCACCAAATTCGCCTTGATGTGAATCCGATGGAGCCGTTCTGGGTCGCTATTGGGTGTTATCAGCAAGTACGCAATTCAGCGGTCCGTTATTTACCGGAATTACACGGCCTTTTAGTACATCTGATACCACATATCACCAAAGACCTACCAGCAAATCGTACAGTCGATAGTATGCTCACTCGGTGCTGTATTGATTTACGAAGAGAGACCAAGCTGTTAAGCGGGTGGTGATAATGTTTTAGCTCCTCTGCTGAAAGAGAGAGAAGTAAATATGCATCGCATTGCAGTCTAAGAAGTGCGTGTGTGTGTCTAAGTTTGGGCACGGTACCTCACGTGGCTGGAGTAGGAACTCTGGAACACGTGGAGGAATCTCAACTAAAGTTGGTTGACACATGATCTACCATATAAAAAATACATACTGTGGTAGCGGGAACTGGGAAATCACTGAAAAATGAGGTTTGGGCTGGGGCTGGGTGGAGATGATGTGTAAGAATAAATAGAAATAAAACACGACTTAAGTGTAGAATCCATAATTTTAATTTTCAGTAGATAGAATGGTGGCAGCGATGTCGATATTTAAGTTCTCTTTATCTGAACAGAACTCTGCAGAACCTCCAATAAAGTTTTAGAAATGAGTAAACCTTTTAGAACGGAAATGAAAGAACTAAACGTGCAAGATATTCCACAATACCTCGTCATTGTTTATTACTTGAAGGGGGATCTCTAGTCACACTGACAAACACGCTGTGCCAAGTTGGCACGATTATTGCTGGTTATAATTCAGGTTTTCGTGCTAATTTCAAAACTGAAACCCAGTTATCTGTCTCTCGTCCGATTTGAAAGATGTTATTTTTCGTGGAACACCGTTCTGCCAACTTTTTTTTTATCGTGTTTGGTTCTACATCCTGCAACGTTGTAAATTACCCCAGCATTCGTAATGTTTTCAAGTTTATTGTCGTACTTCCACAAGCCACATCGTTAAAATACGGAGACTGTCTATCAATTCGTCGAAGAGAAGTATGGATGTATACAACGAAATCAGACCTGTGCGAGTCCCGACTGGATATTGTCGTGACATGAGACGGAAATATTTCATTAATATATACGCTACCGCAAGTGGAATTGGCTTGCCGATGTCTGTGGATATTGGAAAATATTTGAAAATGTTCACTGTTCCAATAAAAGTGCGCATTTTGTGCATTAAGTACTGCTGATTCACTTATGAATGAGAGATAGGAAGACTCACTACATGAAGATGAAATGGAGAATAAAAGACAGTAAAATGGTTCTTCGTGTGCTGTGGGTCTAGTGTGAAAAAGTGATCTGCCACCGTTTAATACGAAGCCGAAGCTCATGACAAAATTTCGTACAAACATTAAACAAAGTCTCGTGTGCTTTTCGGCACTAACGATCATGTTTCAGGAGTCTGGAGCTGAAGTATGCCCAAGCGAATGAAGGTATGTTCGTAGGTCCGCAAATAAGGAAGATCATTGCTGACATCCCATTCCAAGAGTTACTGAGTTCAAGAAAATGGCTCCAAGCACTATGGGACTTAACATCTGAGGTCATCAGTCCCCTAGACTTAGAACTGCTTAAACCTAACAAACCTAAGGACATTACACATATCCATGCCCCAGGCAGGATTCGAGCCTGCGACCGAAGCAGCAGCGCGGTTCCGCACTGAAATGCCTAGAACCGCTCGGCCACAGCGGCCGGCAATTACTAAGTGATCCTGAATAAGAGCATGGGTACCACTCAGTTTAGTCATTACCCATTTTCTTGGACTTTATTAACCTGCTGACTATGCACATGTTAGTCAGAAGTGTATTAGTGCGTGTTGCAACATGTCCCTCAAAATCCATCAAATCGATTTAGATCTTCACTTTCTCCCAGAGACCCTCGATTCAGTCAGCGACGAACATGATGACAGTTTTCGTTCAGACAAATCGGTACTGTAGTCATGGTGTCGGCGAGGTGAGATATTTCGTTCAAACACAAGTCCAGGCAGTTCTAATCAAATAGGAATGCAATTAATAAAATATGTTCCATTCGAGTATTTATGTGTTTCGAATGTGTATTACCCCTAGAGTCATATAATTTAGTACTCCATGTAGTAATAAATTATTGTCTGTTTGACCTTTGCCTTGATACAATGTGACACAGATGAAGTTGTTGATGACGCATACTGTACTACATCTTTACTTTCACTGAGTACAGCAATTTCATCAGCGAATCATTCCACTGATCTCCTTTCACCTCGAGCCTTAATACCACTCTTGAACCTTTCTTTTCTTTCATTTACGTCATTGCTTCTTCGAAGTATAAATAGAACAGTAGAGGCGGAAGACCACATCCGTGTATTACACCCTTTTGTAATCCGAGCACTTCGTTCTTGGTCTTCCAGTCTTATTGTTCCCTCTTGGTTCTTCTACATATTGTATACCACCCGTTTGGCCCTAAAGCCAACCCCCATTTCTCTAAGAATTTCGAACATCTTGCACCATTTGACATTGTCAAATGTTTTTTCCAGGTGAGAAATCCTATGAACGGGTCTTGATTTTTCTTCAGTCTTACTTCCATTCAAACTCCAACGTCAGATATGTCTCTATGGTGCCTTTCATTTTTTCTAACGCCAAATTGATCGTCATCTACCGGGTCCTCAAATTTCTATTCCATTCTTCTGCATATTATCCTTCTCAGAAACTTGGATGCCTGATTGTGCGATAAATCTCGCGAATGTCGGTTTTTGCTAACTTCGGAAAAATGTGGATGATGTCTTTCCTGTTCTGTATTATGGGACCATTTTGGCTGCCTAGATCCATACCATGATACAGTGTTTGTTCCCAACGGTGATACTGCGCTCCACAGCTTGCATCCTCCAGGAATATTTTAATGAGCACAGAGGTAAAGCTTCATGCCTCCCCTGACTACCAGTCACCAGATGCCAATATTATTAACCCTTTGTGGCCTACTTTGGAGACAAGAGTGTGTTATCGTTATCCACCTCCGCTATCGTTACCTGAACGTGGCACTATTTTGCAGAAATGAAGGTACATGATTGCCTTAGACATTATACAGATCCTGTATTTACACATCCCGAACCGACTGGAAGGCGTTTCGAAAAGCAACGGATTTTCCTACACCGTCTTACCCATTGTGAATTTTCGTATTTTTGGAGTTTTTCCATATTTTTGTGCACCCCGTGTAGAACACAATATTGAAAGTGTTCTGTGAAATGCTTTATAATGTACTTGAAAGAGACACAGAGTAAATAAACATTAAAAATCGCATTCAGAGTGGAAACTCTCTTAAGCAAGGATGTTATGCCTATCCATCACAAAGAAAATAGATTGTGACAAATCAACAATGTGAGAAGCCAAATTCATGGGACGGCTCAGTGACACGAGCCAGTTGCCGGGTGCTGAAGCCTAATCGGTGCTTTTGTATCCGTACTAACCTGGTAGAAGCGCTTCCCTGACGCCCCACATTAAAATCGACGACGATGTGATTCATAGTACTGTAGTAGTCACCTCTCAGATCAGGATTCTCACTGACCCTGGAAGTTGTGCAGATTCCGTGCTGCTGCTGCTGGTGTAGGAGGCCATGTTTAGGAGCTGCTGTGCGTGGCTGTTATATTCCCTATGACGTCACTGAAAAATCAGTACCTGCAAGAACATTTGTTTCCTGCACGAAGTGTACAGTGTTATAAGTGTCTTCAGAGCTGCAGCTGGAGGCCACTACTGGAAGCGCACGTGGTGCAAAGAACTGCTGATACCTTGTCAGCGATTCGTGACATCACAAGCACGGGCCAGAGCCACAGTCAAGAGCTGTGCTGCTGGCGGTGGTAGGTGAGGGAGGCGCTATCAGCCCACACGTTCCGCGATTACCTATGGCCAAGTGCACCATCCTTCATTAAAAGTTAACTGTTCAACGCAAAATCCTGGTGCGCTAATCTTGATGAAAGTTAAACGTGGGAGTTGACAAAGATTGAATTTGATTGTCGCTCATGCCCAGCTTCCGCGAAATGACTAGGGTTACATAAGCGTAAGATTTTAGGATGGTGGTGGGTTTCGATGTGCTGAGACAGACTCAAAACGCCATATACAGCACCCTATAGTCAAGAAGAACCCCGAAACCTTATCAATTAATAAATCAAACTTACCATGAATAGTATTCAATTGTGTCTCTTCAAGGGACAACACCGGCTGTTTTTCTCTAACAAGGAGACTACATGACACTTGGATTTTTGTAATACTTTATATTTATAGTCAAAACCCAAATACACACATCAAAAAAGTTTTGCATCACCCCTGTTCCCAGATACACGTTGACTGTGGATACTGTATCACAGACACAGTCCCTTTGACTGTTCATAGATGTCATTAAACCCACCTAAAGATGTGAACGACCATGCATGAGCAGAGCCTACTAGACAGAGGGTGTCAGACAGCCGATCAGTTCCAGTCATTCCACCAGGAAGGAGGTACACAGTTCGTGTTGTCTGTATTTCAACCATGCCTCGACGGTCAATACCGCGGTATGATCACGTCCGCATTGTGGCTTTGTTCCAGGAGAGGCTCTGAACAAGGCAAGTCTCCAGGCGTCTCTGAGTGAACCAAAGCGATGTCGTTCGGGCATGGAGGAGATACAAAGGGACAGGAACTGTCGATGACATGCCTCGCTCAGGCCGCCCAAGGGCTACGACTGCAGTGGATGACTGCTACCTACGGATTATGGCTCGGAGGAACCCTGACAGCAACGCCACCTTGTTGAACAACGCTTCTAGTGCAGCCACAGGACGTCGTGTTACGACTCAAACTGTGCGCAATAGGCTGCATGATGCAGAACTTCACTTTCGACGTCCATGGAAAGGTCCATCTGTGCAGCCACGACACGCAGTAAAAATGCGCCCAGCAACATGCCGAATGGACCCCTCAGGATTGGCATCACGTTCTCTTCGCCGATGTGTGTCGCATGTGCCTTCAACTAGACAATCGTCGGAGACGCATTTGGAGGCAACTTGGTCGGGCTGAACGTCTTAGAAACACTGCCGAGCGAGTGCAGCAAGGTGGAGGGTCCCTGCTGTTTTGGGGTGGCATTACTTGGGGACGACGTACGCCACTGGCGGTCATGGAAGGCGAAGTAACGGCTGTAAGATATGTGAATGCCATCCTATTACCGATAGTACAACCATACTGGCAGCGTATTGGCCAGGCATTCGTCTGCACGGACGACAATTTGCGCCCCCATCGTGCACATCTTGTGAATGACTTCCTTCGGGATAGCGGCATCGATCGACTAGAGTGGCCAGCATGTTCCCAGACGTGTACTCTATCGAACATGCCTGGGACAGATTGAAAAGAGCTGTTCATGGACGACATGACGCACCAACCACTCTGAGGGATCTACGGCGAATCGGGAGTGGGACAATGTGGAACAACAGCGCCTTGATGAACTTGCGAATAGTATGCCACGACGAATTCAGGCATATACCAATGCAAGGGGACGTGGTACTGGGTTTTAGAGGTACCGATGTGTACAGCAATCTGGACCACCATGTCCGAAGGTCTCGCTGTATGGTGGTACAACATGCAATGTGTGGTTTTCATGAGCAGTGAAAAGGGCGGAAATGATGTTTATGTTGATCTCTATTCCAATTTTCTGTACCTCGGAACCGAGGAAATGGAAAACTTTTTCAGATGTGTGTATTTCGTTCCCAAAGCAGTTCTATGCAACTCTCAAAAAATCTCGAGGAAATCGACTTTTTAAGTGTTTAACATGCTAAAATGAACTACATTTATTTCAAAAAACAATGCGGCTATGTGGTAGCGTGCTTGCTCACTACATGCTTGGCGAGGATTCGTATCCAGGTGGATTCTAATTTTGACGCAGAGATGCATGTTCTATGAGAAATTTCGTGAAGTGTACAATACAAGAAGACAGAATGAAATTTGTAGTTTTTTATCATACCATATTCATTCATCAAATATCAGTAATAAAGAATGACAACTAGATGCGTTAATGAGCATATATTTCATGAAATTTATATTTAATGACGTACGTATGAAACTGAGCGGAAGAAAGGGGAAAAACTAATGACCAAAACGAGACACTGGGCATTTCTTCTTTTATACTGCAGCCGACAGTTCTTTTATTTTCAAGAAGTGATGCATTCCCACCGGCCCATTCGAGAAGTGCATCCACTTTTGGTTTTCTCCTTTTGTTTTCCATTTCACCAAACATAAACAACTGAATTAGCAGTGAGTTATAAATACTCTTCTGTTTGGTGACGGAAGTGGGAGCATGTGACAATGACGGCACTAACCAGCGATCGGGGTCGAAGAGATATACGGGCCCTGTAACGAACTTGTGACGTCACACTAGTCGGTTTGTCTGCCACACTTTGCGAACGCTCGGCTCCTGGCAGGACCCACAGGAAATCAATATTTCATTGAAAAGCTTCCTACTAAAGGTCTTATTTTTGTCGTTTGCTATCTAGTGCTCTTATGCATTTAAACACACAACCAAGAATTAATAAATTACTCTGAAATAGTTAATCGCTCTCCACCGGAGACGCCTCTGGCACTCGTAAGACCTGCAGTGTCACGTGGTCTGACGTACGCACCGTGACCTGTCTTTCTCGTCGGCCTCGCCAGCGATTCTTTAGGAAACTTATGCATGTAGGAAGCCGTGTACTAATTAATATCTCTGTCAACATCTTTGCACCTCCATGGCACCTTCAATTGCATTAGACGGAGTTATTCGCGGTTGGCTGACCAAGGAGTAATACTACTCCACCGCAGAGAAATTTTAAACGCGGTTTTCTTTTAACCGTCATCACGGGATTTAGATTATCTTGGTGTCTGAATTAGGCTGGTGCACTCGGCCGCTAGTTTCGTTTCCACCTTAGCGCTCTCGAACAGGGACGTGTGCCTAGACCGATGCTGACACCCATGTCACAGCCGATGGGTGTCGTGAGGACGTAATCCCAGGACACAGACCGGCGACACAGCGTGAAGCCAGGAAGGATGCACCAATGTACAGTCAGGGGGTGGTGCTCCAGGCTGTAGGCGGCGGTGGCAGTTCACAGTCTCTCTCTAAATGGCCTTTCACAACGGGAAAGCCAGGGCCCACCCACATTTTCTAGAAGCAGCACAGCTGCCGTGGCAGCTTGCAGCGGCTAAGGCCGTCGGCACAAAGACCGTGCATTCCAACGTCGTGCGTTGAACGTGCCGAGTTTCTGGTGTCTTAGAGTTGGAAAAGAACGTTGGGGAGTGTTTTCGAACGTGCGAAGCAAAATCTAGCTTGAAGGATATACTGAGCGTGCGCTTGAACGGTAACCAATGACATGGAAGAACGCCAGCTACGTGGGATGCACGGCTTCTGGATCAAATGACACTGAGCACTATGGGACTTAACATCTGAGGTCATCAGTACCCCAGAACTTAGAACTACTTAAACCTAAGTAACCTAAGGACATCACACACATCCATGCCCGAGGCAGGATTCGAACCTGCGACCTTAGAGGTCGCGTGGTTCCAGACTGAAGCGCCTAGAACCGCTGGGCCACACCGGCCGGCGCACGGCTTCTGTCTTCAGTACATAGCCGCTAGGCGCCATATTTCAAGCCAACGGTGTTGTGGGTCCGTAATAAATGCAATGGACAGTTATAATTAAATGTAATTAATAACTTATGTACGATTACAATTTTCAGAAGACGGTAAAATGCTAACAAGGGAACCTCCCCATCGCACCCCCCTCAGATTCAGTTATAACTTGGCACAGTGGATAGGCCTTGAAAAACTGAACACAGGTCAGTCGAGAAAACAGGTAGAAGTTGTGTGGAACTATCAAAAAAATAAGCAAAATATACAAACTGAGTAGTCTATGGGCAAGATAGGCATCATCAAGGACAATGTGAGATCAGGAGCGCCGTGGTCCCGTGGTTAGCGTGGGCAGCTGTGGGATGAAACGTCCTTGGTTCAAGTCCTCCCTCGAGTGTAAATTTTAATTTCTGTATTTTCGCAGTCACGATCTGTCCGTTCGTTCATTGACGTCTCTGGTCACTGTAATAAGTTTAGTGTCTGTGTTTTGCGACCGCACCGCAAAACCGTGCTATTAGTAGACGAAAGGACGTGCCACTCCAATGGGAACCGAAAACATTTGATCGCTAGGTCATAGGTCAACGGATTCCTCCACAGGAAAACACGTCTGATATATTCTATACGACACTGGTGACGGCATGTGCGTCACATGACAGGAATATGTTGTCGATCAACCTAACTGCTACACTTGGCGACTGGGTAAAAAGATTCTTCTACCTTGCCCGATTTAGGTTTTCTTGTGGATTTGATAATCAGTCCCAAAAAAGTGATGAAAACATAAGAGTTTGTCACATAAACTGCAACAAATGAATGCAACAGTTTCACGGTCGCACAGTTTTCCCTGTGCTCTGTCAAAACATATGTTTTAACGTTTTCAAATTTTTCCGTGTGTAGACCGTCAAATCCGGCATATGTCCAAGCAAATTTGAACGTGCCCTGGAATTTTGGAGAGCGAAGTTGATTGTGTGTGTGCGCCTGAACTTTGATAATTGTCTGAAAATAAAAAATTAAAATTTTCATTCAGGGAAGACTTGAACCAAGGACCTCTCGTTCCACATCTGCTCACGATAACCACATGACCACGGCGCTACTCAGCTAATACTCTCCTTATTGTGGCCTATGTTAAGCATGGACTACTCAGTTTGAACATTTTGCTTATTTTTTGATAGTTCCACACAACTTCTTCCAGGTTTCTCGATTGATCTGTGTTCAGTTTTTCAAGGCCTATACACTGTGCCAACTTATAACTAAATCTGAGGGGGGTGCGATGGGGAGGTTCCCTTGATTTAACGACCATGCTGGGTAGAGCGCATTGAGTACTCGTAAAGTTGTAGGAGTGTAAGGTATTGAATAATGGGATGCTGGTTCGCGTCTCGTTGGGTCCAAAACTGCTTTTACTTGCCTTCGCGTTTTCTAGCAGTTTTTGATACTTTATTATCATTTCAATAGAAGTATATTCAGTAATATTCAATCTTATGTAAGTGTAAATGAACTCCTTCTGAAGAATGAGTTTGTTCGAACGGCTTAATTTACTAGACAGTTTGCACTACTTGTAATAAGATCCACATCTACATCTACATACATACTCCGCAATCCACCATACGGTGCGTGGCGAATGGTACCTCGCACCACAACTAGCATCTTCTCTCCCTGTTCCACTCCCAAACAGAACGAGGGAAAAATGACTGCCTATATGCCTCTGTACGAGCCCTAATCTCTCTTATCTTATCTTTGTGGTCTTTTCGCTTAATGTAAGTTGGCAGCAGTAAAATTGTTCTGCAGTCAGCCTCAAATGCTGGTTCTCTAAATTTCCTCAGTAGCGACTCACGAAAAGAACGCCTCCTTTCCTCTAGAAACTCCCACCCGAGTTCCTGAAGCATTTCGGTAACACTCGCGTGATGATCAAACCGACCAGTAAAAAATTTAGCAGCCCGCCTCTGAACTGCTTCTATGTCCTCCCTCAATCCGACCTGATAGGGATCCCAAACCCTCGAGCAGTACTCAAGAATAGGTCGCACCAGCGTTCTATAAGCGGTCTCCTTTACAGATGAACCACATCTTCCCAAAATTCTACCAATGAACCGAAGATGACCATTCACCTTCCCCACAACATGCTTGTCCCACATCGTATCGCTCTGCAATGTTACGCCCAAATATTTAATCGACGTGACTGTGTCAAGCGCTACACTACTAATGGAGTATTCAAACATTATGGGATTCTTTTTCCTATTCATATGCATTAACTTACATTTATCTATATTTAGAGTTAGCTGCCATTCTTGACACCAATCACAAATCCTGTCCAAGTCATCTTGTATCCTCCTACAGTCACTCAACGACGAAACCTTCCCGTACACCACAGCATCATCAGCAAACAGCCGCACATTGTTATCCACCCTATCCAAAAGATCATTTATCTACATCTGCAACAGCGGACCTACCACACTTCCCTGGGGCACTCCAAATGATTCCCTCACCTCCGATGAACACTCACCATCGAGGACAACGTAGTGGGTCCTATTTTCCACTTTCTTGTTTTAAGTTTTGTATTTCACATTATCTAAGGATTCTGCTGCTGAACAAGAACAGTGTAAAGTATGAATTTCCTTAGGATTTTATTAAAAAGTGAGAATGATGAAATAACTGTTATCTTATGTGGAGAACTATAGTAAATTTGTATCCCACAATTTGTAATGCAACTTTTCTGAGCCGATGTCCTTATTGACTGAATTTGGCACTTTGGTTTTCGCCTTATAACATGTCCTCGGATATTGAACTTTTCATTTATGTATACTACACACAGAACAACATGACAAGCAGATGGACAAGAAGCAAATATGAGTTTCAATAGAGCTAACGCAAGGTTTTCACTGTCCATTCCATTGTTAATGTGATTTGGAAGGCAGATACAGCCGACAGCTGCCGCTGATGCGTGCTGTGCTTGCGTATACCATACTGAGAACACGTGCCGTGTGTACAAGCTGCATCGTTTCTATGCGTTCAGCAGCTCACTGAACTCGGCTCGCTTAACGTTGACGTTCCAAAGCACGGTCCGTGTGCGGACGGCGTAAGTCCCAACACATACAGCGGGATGACTGTGGTCTGGGAAGCGTAGCCTTCTTTCGGCAGTAGGCAACACATCACGATTCGCCAGTCAGGTTATTCTGTAACTAGCGAGAACGTCATTCCATCGGAATCAGAGGTACAGAGGGGATGACCAGTCATGCAGCCTCAGGCTTCAGAAACGGTCATAATTAAAGCTGGACATAATGCCATCGCGGCCAACGATGCTATCATTTTCTCTCATTATTCGGAGTGAATCTGGTGCTGGTCTGTCGTGGTCTTGTCTTGACTGTATATATTTTAATATATGGTTCCCTTGGGCTGTGGTGTTGTCGTGTGTGCATGCCTCTGTGGCCGAGCGGTTCTAGACGCTTCAGTCCGAAACGGGGCTGCAGCTACGATCGCTGGTTTGAATCCTGCCTCGGTCATGGATGTATGTGGTATCCTTAGGTTAGTTAGGTTTAAGTAGTTCTAAGTCTAGGGGACTGATGACTTCAGATGTTAAGTCCCAAAGCGGTTACAGCCTTTTTTTTTTTGTTTTTTTTGTTATTGTGTGTGCTCATCTCGACTAAAGTCTAACGTAGTGTAGCCAAAATATGCTAGCTGTTATTGTTTTATTTCAGTAACACGTTGACAGTGCTTCAGTTCAGTTATTATACTCTGGCCATTGATAAGAACACAGATTAAGAACCAATACCTCGCTTCAACACAGCCCGTTTAAATTTAATTCAAATGGTTTATAGTCTCTGCTTGATATAGTAATGGACTGTTTATTACACACTCTACAGAACAGGATGCGTCAATGTAATTATCTTTCCTGCACTACTGAGTCTGATTTTTAATTACAGGTATGCAAATTTTATAGTCTTGACTATTTTCTTGTTTTTTGTATGGGCCAAAAATATTCATTAATGGATCATGAATATGTTCCACCAAGCTCAAAGTTTAGCGTATAGCAATCTTGAAATTTCATACTAACACTTGAATGTCGATATCGATCATATTAACTTTTGCAAATATTCACACTAAAATGCAATTAATTTCACGTTTTGCTTTTCACTTGATAATTCCATTTAACGAAAAATATCACAAATCTTCAGCTCTAATTAGTAATCTCTCTCTCTCTAAATAAATTCAAGTTTCAGTTCTATTCAGTAATCTCCCCCTCTAAATAAATTGTAGTCTTTGGAACCCGATCTTTGGATGATGAAAATTACTCCGACTTGGCGTGGGTAATACTTTTGTAAGACGAACGGTACACTTTTTAAAATAACTTGGTAGATTTTCAGTACTTCACTCTACGCAACATGCAGTATTCACAATCGCAACAACGGTAATAACACCAAACACAAGACTGGAACCGGAATAGTAACCTCAACAGTAATAAGCTAACAATGATGGTTGCGTGCATAAAGGGTGGTCCATTGATCGTGACTGGGCCAAATATCTCACGTAATAAACGTCAAACGAAAAAACTACAAAGAACGAAACTTGTCTAGCTTGAAGGGAGAAACCGGATGACGCTATGGTTGACCCGCTAGATGGCGCTGCCATAGATCAAACGGATATCAACTGCGTTTTTTAAAATAGGAACACCCATTTTATTACATATTCGTGTACTACGTAAATAAATATGAATGTTTTAGTTGGACCACTTTCTTCGCTTTGTGATGGATGGCGCTGTAATAGTCACAAACATATGGCTCACAATTTTAGACGAACAGTTGGTAACAGGTAGGTTTTTTAAATTAAAATACAGAACGTAGGTACGTTTGAACATTTTGGTTGTTCCAATGTGATACATGTACCTTTGTGAACATATCATTTCTGAGAACGCATGCTGTTACAGCGTGATTATTTGTAAATACCACATTAATGCAATAAATGCTCAAAATGATGTCCGTCAACCTCAATGCATTTGGCAATACGTGTAACGACGTTCCTCTCAACAGTAGTTCGCCTTCCGTAATGTTCGCACATGCATTGACAATGCGCTGACGCATGATGTCAGGCGTTGTCGGTGAATCACGATAGCAACTATCCTTCAACTTCCCCCACAGAAAGAAATCCGAGGATGTCAGATCCAGTGAAGATGCGTGCCATGGCATGGTGCTTCGACGACCAATCCTCCAGTCATGAAATATGGTGCTAAATACCGCTTCAACCGCAAGCAAGCTATGTGCCGGACATCCATCATGTTGGAGGGACATCGCCATTCTGTCATGCAGTGAAACATCTTGTAGTAATATCGGTAGAACACTACGTCGGAAATCAGCATACATTGCACCATTTAGATCGCCATCGATAAAATGGGGGCCAATCATCCTTCCTCCCATAATGCGGCACCATACATTAACCCGCCAAGGTCGCTGAGGTTCCACTTGTCGCAGCCATTGTGGATTTTCGTTACCCAATAGTGCATATTATGTCGGTTTACGTTACCGCTGTTGGTGAATGACGCTTCGTCGCTAAACAGAACGCGTGCAAAAAATCTGTCATCGTCCCGTAATTTCTCTTGTGCCCAGTGGCAGAACTGTACACGACGTTCAGAGTCGTCGCCATGTAATTCCCGGTGCATAGAAATATGGTACCGGTGCAATCGATGTTAATGGAGCATTCTCAACACCGACGTTTTTGAGATTCCCGAAGCTCACGTAATTTGTCTGCTACTGATGTGCGGATTAGCCGTGACAGAAGCTAAAACACCTACTTGGGCATCATCATTTGTTGTAGGTCGTGGTTGACGTTTCACATGTGGCTGGACACTTCCTGTTTCCTTAAATTACGTAACTAGCCGGCAAATGGTCCGGACACTTGGGTGATGTCGTCCAGGATACCGAGCAGCATACATAGCATACGCCCGTTGGGCATTTTGATCACAATAGCCATACATCAACACGATATCGACCTTCACCGCAATTGGTAAACGGTCCATTTTAACACAGGTAATGTATCACGAAGCAAATACCGTCCGCACTGGCGGAATGTTACGTGATACCATGTACTTATACGTTTGTTACTATTACAGCGCCATCTATCACAAAGCGAAAAAAGTGGTCCAAATAAACATTCATGTTTGTTTATACTACACGAATATGTAATAAAAATGGGGGTTCCTATTTAAAAAAGACACAGTTGATATCCATTTGACCTGTGGCAGCGTCATCTAGCGGGCCAACCATAGAGCCATCTGGTTTCCCCCTTCAAGCTAGACGAGTATCGTTCTTTGTAATTTTTTCGTTTGATGCTTATTTCGTGAGATATTTAGCCCGGTCAGTATCAATGGACCACCCTGTATATAGGCACAATCAAACTACGGTATTATGCCTTTTTGTTTGCTTATGACTTTATGTTCTTAGTCATTTCACTTCCTTTAATTAAAAATTTTAATTAAATATTTCAAACAATGCAAATTAAAAATTATTCTGAAGGAAAGAATCATTGAAATATTTCCCTAACACTGGCGCAAATGAGAGAGTGGTTACAGCGATCTGGTTCCCATTGTGGTGGCTCAGTTATTGCCCGTTCCCCTTGCTTTTGCACTTTCCATCCGTACTGACACCTTGCAGCCAGAGTACGGAGGTTACATGTTATGCCTCCGAAGTACTAACCTAACAAAACGATGCACTTGGTGCCGTCATTTTACGTCGTCTGCGCTTCTAGATTTCCGCTCTGTTTGATGTGGCAATGTGTTACGAGTGATGCTCTGCCTTCTGCAACATAGCACTCCTTGCGTGCCCCAGATACGACATACGCTATGAGCTAGACCTGGTTCTCTGCCGTCTGCGCCATGTAATAACTCTAAAAGTTCCATTCGCACCCGAGCATTGAATTTGCTGCTGCAACCGTGTACTGTCGATCGAACCGTACGACTCAGCTGAAGGGCCGTGACGGCCTCTCATCTAACACTTTGTGGCCGTTCTGAGCGAGTGTTCAGTCGTACCTCTGGGGCGTTAAAGATCCCGCCTAGACACTAGTGAACTCGGGAACTCGAATAACTCAGTAATCTCGGATATGGTACGACCTACGTGTCGTGCACTGGTTACCACCTCATGTTCAAGTTCGATTAACTCGCAATGTACAGCTGGGTTCATAACACACCCGTCTCGTACAGACTGCTCAGATGCCACATATCACTCCATACGCAGCATGTAGACGAAACACTTGGGCCTCATACACCCATATCTTTAAATGAGTAGCGACCGCTAAGTTTATAACAAAATCTTAACGCGTCCGAAAAGGGAGGTACTGATCAGTTAGCCAGTGTGGAATTGATGATGGTTAAATTTAAACTGTCATAAGCTGCCTTTAAAATCACAGCGTCGAAAAGAAACCTGAAAGTTATTGGAATTAGAATTAATAAAATGAGGCTCCACAACCCACCAGTTGTAGACAATACGATGAGGTGACAAAACTCATGGGACACGTAATATAGCGACGGACTTCCGTTTGCCCGGCGTACTACAGCAAGTCAACGTGAGGGACTCAACAAGTCGCTGGAAGTCGCCTGCAGAAATATTGTGCCATGGTGTCTATATAGTGGTCCATGATTGCAGACGTTTTGCCGGAGCATGATTTTGTGGACGAACAGACCTCTCGATTATGTCCAACATGTGTTTCATAGGATTCCCCCAGTCCAATCTCCGCTAGGGGATTGCCAAGGGGTGAGTGACCATGAGAAAAAGATTGAACAGCCAACGAAAGGATAACGTTCTACGAGTCGGGGCGCAGAATGTCAGAACGTGATAGGGGAGCTAGAACATCTGAAAGCGGAAATGCAGAGGCTCAATCTAGAATTAGGAGGGGTCAGTGAAGTTAAATGGAAAGAAGAAGAGGATTTCTGGTCAGATGAGTATAGGGAAATACGAACAGCATCATAAAATGGTATAACGGGAGTAGGATTCGTTATCAGTGCGAAGGTAGAGCGGAGAGTGTGTCAGCGTGAACAATTCAGTGACTGGGTTGTTCGTATCAGAACCGACAACAAACCAACCCTGACAATCATAGTTGAGGTACACGTGCCTACGCCGCAAACTGAAGATGAAGAGATAGAGAAAGTATATGAGGATATTAAAAGGGTAATACAGTACGTAAAGGGATACGAAAATCCAGTAGTCACTGGGGACTGGAATGAAGTTGTAGGGGAAGGAGAACATGGGCTTGGGACAAAGAATGGGAGTGCAGAAAGACTAATTGAGTTCTGTAAAAGTTTCAGCTAGTAACAGCGAATACTCTGTTCACGAATCACAAGAGGAGGAGGTATGCTTGGCCGGCCGTTGTGGGCGAGCGGTTCTAGGCGCTTCAGTCCGGAACCACGCAGCCGCCACGGCGACAGGTTCTAATCCTGCCTTGGGCGTGGATGTGTGTGATGTCCTTAGGTTAGTCAGGTTTAAGTAGTTCTACGTCTAGGAGACTGGAGACCTCAGATGTTAAGTCCCGTAGTGCTTAGAGGCATTTTTTGAGGTATACTTGAAAAAGGCAGGGTAATACAGGAAGATTTCAGTTAGATTACATCCTGGTCAGACAGAGATTCCGAAATCGGGTACTGGATTGTAAGGCATACCCAAGAGCAGATATAGAATCAAACCACAATGTAGTAGTGATGAAGAGTAGGCTGAAGTTTAAGAAATTAGTCCGGAAGAATAATTATGCAAAGAAGTGGGATCTAGCATTAATACGAAATAACGAGATACGCTTGAAGTTCTCCAAGGCTGTAGATAAAGGAATAAGAAACAGCTCAGTAGACAGCGCACATGAAGAGGAATGAACATCTCTAAAAAGTTCAATCACAGAATTTGGAAAGAAGGTCACTGCGAAGAAGTCGTGGGTAACGGAAAAAAAAAGTTCAGTTGATCTATGAAAGAAGGAAATACAAAAATGTTCAGGGAAACTCGGGAATACAAGAATAAAATTCACTGAGAAATGAAGTAAATGGGAACTGCAGGGAAGCTAAGACGAAATGGCTGCAGGAAAAATGCGAAGAAACCGAAAAAGAAGTGACTGTCGGAAAAACTGGCTCAGTATGCAGGGAAGTCAAAACCATCTTCTGTGCAATTAAAAGCAAGGGTGGTGACATTAAGAGTGCAACAGGTATTCCACTGTTAAATTCATAGGAGAGACCGGATAGGTGGAAAGAGTGCACTGAAGGCCCTTACGAGGGGAAAGATTTGTCTGATCTGACAGAAGAAGGAACAGGAGCCAAATTAAAAGAGATAGGGATCCAGTATTAGAATCAGACTTTAAAAAAACTCTGGAGGACTTAAGACCAAGTAAGGCAGACGGGACAGATAACATTTCATCAGCACTTCTAAAATCATTGGGGGAACTGGCAAAAAATACGGCTATTGACACTGGTGTGTAGAATGTGCGAGCTTGGCGACATACCATCTGACTTTCGGAAAAATATCATACACACAATTCCGAAGACTGCAAGAGTTGACAAGTGCGAGAATTATCGCACAGCCAGCTTAACAGCTCATGCATCCAATCTGCTGACAAGAATAATATGCAGAAGAAAGGAAAAGAAAATTGAGAATGTATTAGAAGACGATCAGTTCGGCTTTAGTGAAGGTAAAGGCACCAGAGAGGCATTTCTGACGTAGCGGTTTGTAATGGAAGCAAGGCTACAAAATAAAAGACGCGTTCACAGGATTTGTCGACCTGGAAAAAGCGTTCGACTATGTAAAAGCGTGCAAGATGTGCGAAATCATGACAAAAATAGAGGTAAGCTATAGTGGGGGACGGCTAATATACAATGTGTACAAGAGCCACGAGAGGATAATAAGAGCGTGCGATCAAGGACGAAGTGCTAGGATTAAAAAGGGTGTAAGAAACGGATGTAGTCTTTCGGCAGGACGGTTCAATCCGTTCATCGAAAAAGCAATGATGGAAATAAACGAAAAGTTCAGGACTGGGATTAAAATTCAAGATGAACAGATATCAATGATACGATTCGCTGATAACATTGCTATCATCAGTGAAAGTGAAAAAGGATTACATGATGTGCTGGATGGAACGAACACTCTAACAAATACAGAATATGGACTAACAGTAAATCGAAGAAAGACGAAAGTAATGAGAAGTAGCAGAAATAAGATCAGCGAGATACTTAACATCAGGATTGATGATCGCGAAGTAGATGAATTTAAGGAATTATACTACCTAGGCAGCAAAATAACCAATAACGGACGGAGCAAGGAGCACATCTGAGGTAGGCTAGCACTAGCAAAAAAGAGCATACCTGCCCAAGACAAGTCTACAAGTATCTAACATAGGCGTTAATTTGAGAAAGAAATTTATGAGAATGTACGTTTGGAGCACAGCATTGTATGATACTGAGACATGGAAAATGGGAAAACCAGGAACAGAAGAGAATCGAAGCATTTGAGATGTGGTGCTGCAGACGAATGTTGAAAATTTGGTGGACTGGCAAGGTAAGGAATGAGGAGGTTCTGCGCAGAATCGGAGGGGAAAGAAATATGTGGAAAACACTGACAAAGAGAAGGGACAGGATGGAAAAAAATCTGTTAAGACATCAGGGAATGACTTCCATCATACTAGAGGGAGCTGTAGAACGCAACAACTGTAAAGGAAGACAGAGATTGGAATGCATCCAGCAGATAATTGAGGACGTAGGTTGCAAGTGCTGCTGTGAGATGAAGAGGTCGTCACAGGTCACAGGAGAGGAATTCGTGGCGGGGAGCATAAAAAAGAAAAACCAAGGTTCATGTCAGGCATTCTGGTCGGCAAAATCCTTAGCTCGAATTGTTTAGAATGTTCTTCACACCAATCGCGAAAAATTGTGGCCCGGTGACATGGCGCATTATCATCTATAAAAATTCCGCTTTTCAACGGCTACAACTGGTCTCCCAGTAGAACATTACTATTTACAGTCAATAATCGTTTCGGCTGTACCAGAGGACTCAATTCATTCCATGTAAATACAGCCCACACAATCATGGATCCATCAAGAGCTTGCCCTGTGCCTTGTTGCCAACTTGGGTCAATGGCTTCGTTGCGTTTGCGCCACACACGAACCCAACCATCAGTTCTTACCAGCTGAAATCGGGACTCATCCGACCAGGCCACTGTTTTCAAAACGTCTAGGATCCAACCAATATGGTCACGAGCTCAAGGGAGGTGCTGCAGGAGATGTGCTGCTCGCAGAGGCACTCGCGTCTGTCGGCTGCTGCCACAGCCCATTAACATCAGATTTCGCCGCACTATCCTAATGGGTACGTTCTTCGTATCTCCCACATTGGTTTCTGCGGTTTCTCATTCAGTACTGCGTGTGTTTTAGCAATGACAATCCTACGCAAACGTCTCCTGAGCGTTAAGTGAAGGGCGTCTGCCACTGCGTAGTCCGTGGTGAGAGGAAATGCCGGAAATTTGCTATTCTTGACACACTCTTGACAGTGTGGATCTCAGAATACTGAATTGGCTAACGATCTCCGACGAGGAATGTCCCATGCACCTAGCTCCAACTACCATTCGGCGTTCCAAGTCTATTAATTCTCGTCGTGCGACCATAATCACCTCGGAAAACTTTTCACCCAAATCAACTGAGTACAAGTGACAGCACCAGCATTGCACTCCTCTTTTACACCTTTTGTATGGGATATTACCCCCGTCCGTTTATGTGGATATCGTTATCCCTTGGCTTTCGTCACCTCGGTGTATAGTGCAATGGAGATTGAAGTCGTTTGTTTCTGAAGCGGCATGTACATTAATTGGCCTAAGCCTGAATATTCCGTAAACCAACATTATGCCCAACAAATGGTTCGCGGGACAGAATGTTTGTATCTAAAACATGTCTCCAAAAATTGTCAGCATGTAAATGCGGGGAGTGACATAACACACGAAATCTTCCGTCTCATTCAAGTACTAGTGCAAAGGTTTGAGAGATGCTCGCCTGTCTTCAGATCCTATATGCCTGAAAATAGGAATGCCTCTGTGGTTTAACAGTGGTAACGTATGCTTGCGGCATCTGAAGGCTGAATGACCACCAAACGAAAGTTCATAACTGGTCAGACAGTTATGGAAAATACGAAATTACTTATGCTTTCGTAACCATTCATTTACGTATTGTATGTTGGTTTTCGTCTCTGTGTCTTCAGTCGACGTTTATTCAATGATTTTATGACGTATCGCCAACACTGGTTGCTGAATTTGTCCAAGATTCGCACTTTATCACCTACGGCCGCTGGTTACAGAAGTAGACGGTAGTTCCACCATTACAGAATCTCTACAGAAACATGTCCAGACGGCTGAACATTATCGTTGTCACGTCGTTGTTGATATTATCTTCATCATAGGTGCCTTCTCGGTTCATAGACTTACAAAGATTAATAGAGCAAGTATTTCGTGGGATATTGCATTCAAAACTTTCTTACCTAGTAATCCCAATAGATTCTTCTATTTTCACTGTGTCTGAGTTGCGCAACGGATTGTATACTGCACATAGCGCCTATGTCCTCAGCTGAACGTACATTTTTCCATGCTTTACCTGTCGCATTTCTGGTCAAGGACGTCAAATCGGAACTACAATGGTTATGTGAGACAGTCCTTGAACCGGTCGGATATAGCCGATGGGACACTTCATTTGTTGTCAAAATGCCCACGTGCAGTATCAAAGTAACCACTAAGATTAAAGCCTTCAAGGATATTTATTCCGTTCCACGTACCATGATATTATTCCCATAACTACTAGCGGTGGATACTGCTCCGAAGTCTATGTTGCCTTGCAGCGCTTGATAGTGATCTCATGTCGTAACTCCGGTTTCAATAGACTGCCTGCTATGACGTATCTTAAAGTTATTTACAGTAGGCTCTATCACGACTTTTTTACCATGTACTGAAATGAAATAAAAACTACCCTATGCAACTGACGTCAACAGCAAAATACGTTCATGTAGCCAATCGTAAAATATTTGTACACTTTCATAATCGGTATTCATCTTTGTGAGTGATGTTTACACTGAATATTGACGACGGTGCGTTGGCTTACGCTCAGTGCTGAAAGTAACCTGACTATTTTCAGTGTTTTGAACAGCCTTTACTATGCGCCCCTCTTCATGTCAAGTACAGTAAATACTGTTGAGCCACGTAATGGTGTCCACCTGCTAAAGAGCGTGTTGGTCCTCCATAGTAACGAAATAGAGCAGCGAAGAGATACTGCGTGCCGTGGATTCAACAAGTCCTTGGTAGGTGTCCGGAGGAGGCGCGAGATGTCTAGGCTCAGGTCACACGATTATCGTAAATGACGGGTCAGTGATTTGCATAATAAAGCCACAATTATATTCTATCATGATTAGAACCGGTAAATTTTGTGGCCAAGCCATCAATTTGAGTTAGCCACAATGCTCCTCAAGCCACTATAGGGTGATTTTGATCTTACTCTGCAGGAGTATGTCGTCGTCTCCAGAGAAGACATAAAGCATGAGAGGATGCACTTGGCCAACACTAATGTTCATCTTCCACAGAGGCCAAAATAAAAATTTAAAAATGTATTAATGTGTAGGTACTACTACAGGCCCGCCGCTGGATTAGCCGAGCGGTTTGCGGCGCTGCAATCATGGAATGTGCGGCTGATCCCGGCGGAGGTTCGAGTCCTCCCTCGGGCATGGATGTGTGTGATGTCCTTAGGTTAGTTAGGTTTAAGTAGTTCACGTCTAGACTGAAAGTTTGATTGACGATGTAGTTGGGTCAACACGGGAACAAATAACAATCGTCTGCTGTGAAGCCCCCAGTTTATCAGCGTGCGCTGAACGGTGTGCTACGAAACACATGTGCCTCAATCGGCTTTGTACTCTGTCAACATATGTGCCACATATCTACGGCTATCTGGCTTCATAGAGAGGGCAAGTTCCTTACCTTTACGTTCTGTGATGTGGCGTGTACGTCCCAACACCTTCTCTCCTACCGGTGGTTTCACCGTCCTCGTTTTCTTCTCCAAGGCAGTTGCAGACGAACACACGACCAACCGTGCTAGGTGCACTCGTTTCTAGAGGACAATAGTTCAAATTTCCCTCTGGCCATTCAGATATAGGTTTTTTTGTGATTCCCTAGTCTGACTGTAAGCACTATGGGACTTAACATCTGAGGTCATCAGTCCCCTAGACTTAGAACTACTTAAACCTAACTAACCTAAGGACATCACACACATCCATGCCCGAGGCAGGATTCGAACCTGTGACCGCAGCAGCAGCGCGGTTCCGGACTGAAGCACCTAGAACCGCTCGGCCACAAGGCCGGCTCCCTAAAGCGTTTCGGAATGGTTTCCCTGAAAGGGGTAATTCTGATTTTTCTTCCTCTCCTTTTGTAATCCGAGCTTGTGATGTCTGCTCTGTCTACGGAACATGTTAAACTTTAATTTTACTTCTTTCCTTCTTTAACAGTCGGCCAGTTTCGCCTTACCCGCGATGCTCGTTCACAGGCGCCGAGCCATAGCAATCTGTCTTTTGTCATTTACGTCAGTGCACTTCCCGATTTTCGGTAATCATCGTCGTTAGAACGATTCCCCATTCGTCTCTGCTACGCTAGTAGACTTTCCTTACCGCATCGCGTACCCACAGCACCACTAGGAAGCTTCCAGTCTCGCGGTGGGCAAACGCCGTTATGTCTTGTCTCCTAATCTTAGGTTTCACGTACTGCCGAGGGACAAGACCAACAATCTGAAGGCTGCACCCGAAGCTAATTTAATCAGGTATTTTTGGAAATCTTCGGAAACACGCACAAATGTATCACGCAGTAATCAGGTGTATTAGTCATATCCACACAAAGGGGATGTGTGGCATGTCGACGAGCTTTGAGTGCTCATTCTTAGAGATTCGAAGAACTTCTTTTAGGGAAAATAAATTATTACACTGAGTTCATTCCTCTCTCTATGATAACCGTTGTCCCTAAAAATCAACTGCGGATAAGAGTAAATCAGTAGCTATGTGCGGAATAGTCCGTATCTAATTATATCACAGACAAGGCCTTTCTGTTTGGTGCTCGATGCATCCCAGTGAGTACTTGAAGACGTCATATCACACTCGAATCCCGAATGTTGCAAGTAACCTAAGGTGTACCTTACCCTCTCACATCAAGATAAGACAAAATTAAGTTTTATGTTTGTTTTAAAGGAACAGAATTTCACAATGTAACGAACCATAAACAAACTTCATCATTTTCGGGACACATTGCAATGAGCACGTATAGACCGTGCAATGGTTTTAATAAATGTAATCAATGTCTCACAAACAATTAGAACCGACAACGAAGCATGTGAGTTGGTACGTTTAAAATCAATACCATGCTGCAGGACATCCTAAAATGTTTCCCAACGTCCCAACGTCCTTAACCATGGAAAATGTGTATAAAATAGGCAGTCACTCTAGCCCCATGCTTTGTGCCACAGAAGAGTTAAGGTAGTGCGAACATCGTATATATAGGCCATTTCCATATGTCAATATTCAGGTTGGCGGAGGATGTGCTGATGAATTGACTGTGTGTTGTGAACGTTGTGTTTCCCTGTAAATGCAGAAAAGAGGTTAAGCCATTGAAATATCATATGGAACAGTAATGGGGAACAGCTCTCACTTTCTGTGGGACGTCCCCCAGCATTCTACACTTAACTGTGGCGCCCTTCTTACTTCAGTCTGATGGTGCTTCAGGCCTTCAAGCAACAGATGTTTGAAGTCATAGGCGAAATCTCCGCAGGTGCAGCTTGGCGCTTTTCTAGAACTCACATCAAGGAATAGTGCTTTATGTAAACTGAAGCGGCGAGTGAAAATTTGTACCAAGGCCGCTAATCGAACCCGGGTCTCCTGGTCACTAGGCAGGTGGGTTAGCTACTAAGCCAACTTATTACAGCGGTTCACACAACTGCACAAATTACCCTAGCATACCTCCCTCCCCTATCCAAATTCTCACTGCCCCCCCCCCCCTACCGCAGTCTACTTCAAATTTCCCCATACACGCGATCAGAACAGCCGAGGCTCTGCATGTTGTGGAACAGCAACTCACCGTCGAACGTAAATGGGGGATCCAGCTTAAGATCCAGCAGCATGTACTCATACAAGTTCTGAGATGCTATTCCATAACATGGAGAGCCTCATCAGTTCTGTTCGTATGCTAGAGGGAATCTGAAGTAGATCAGGGCGACAGTGAGAATTTGGGTCGGGGAGGGAGGTATGCCAGGGTATTCTGTACAGCTGTGTGAACCACTGTACCAAGGAAGACTAGTGCAAACATACTTGACTAGTAAGCAGATAACCCGGATTCCATTCGCGGTCTTGGATCAAATTTTCATCGGCCGCTTCACTCTGTACACATAAAATTACATGTGTATGAGACCAGTCATCTCAAACAACAGTGGTCAACAGTTTCAGTACTCGTGTCAACGCGAAGCTCTGCGTCTGAGAACGCTAACCACTGCTCCTGGAGAGCACTCCAGTCTGATCGCACACATGTAGGCAACGCCTGTGGGCAACACCACTGTGCTGGTGGCCAACAAGGGCAACAATATTCTATTCATTCTCTAAACCTGTGGAGCTGTTGAGGTGCACTCTTACACGAATGAAATGGTTCAAAGCACTATGGGACTTACCATCTGAGGTCATCAGTCCCCTTGACTTAGAACTACTTAAACCTAACTAACCTAAGGACATCACACACACCTCCATACCCGGGCAGGCTTCGAACCTGCGACAATAACAGCAGCGCGGTTCCGGACTTAAGCGCTTAGAACCACTCGGTCACAGCGGCCGGCTTACATGAATCCCCCTCCCTTTAAATATGTAAGGTGATGTGCATTTTGTGCAAAATAATATCGGCTCATAAATAATTTAATCAAACTTTAGTCAACACAGCTAATATCGTCCTCCCTGGGTCCTTATCTTAAGGTGTATGGAATATTTTCTACGTCAGTTTAATATTGCCCAAAGTGTAAAATGCTGTACTTCAAAACGACGCCCTTGTCTTCATCTAATGACCGAGCATATGTTCCACAACTGAATTAAAGTATCAAAAAAAATGGTTCAAATGGCTGTGAGCATTATGGGACTTAACATCTGATGTCATCAGTCCCTAGATCTTAGAACTACTTAAGCCTAACTGACAGAAGGACATCACACACATCCATGCCCGAGGCAGGATTCGAACCTGCGGCCGTAGCGGTCGCGCGGTTCCACACTGAAGAGCCTAGAACCGCTCGGCCACAAAGGCCGGCAATTGAAGTATCATTCAGGTTGGTGGCACCAATATTCCATCGCGATGACTTCGTTCATTATAGTCTGACAGTTTACATGAGCCACAAGTAGAATATATCGATGCTGACGGCCATTGTATATCTCACAGGATACCCCTGGTGACGATATTGTGCTTGAATGAAGGTTATCGAACTGATTTTATGATCGTCTGAGGAAAGCGCAATTGCCTGAAGAATTTCAAAGTTCGAATGATCCAAAAGTCAAGCCCTGAGCGAGCAAATGCTATTAACATCTAGTGCCTTCGTCGTTCATGACACGACTAACACAGATATTCAGTATTTAACACCATATTATAGTATCACGGCAGATACTTCGAAATAAATTTTTATTTTGTGCATAACCAATTCCCGAAACGGAACTTTTATTCGTATTGTATTTCATTCCTATTGCATGCAAGACTTTCTTTCCACATGTAAGGAAGCAGCCTACTCACGCCGTATAAAATTCACATCAGTCTTTCCATTGTGTGCCAGCCAGTCTGCTGTAACTAGCTCTGACGTCATAAATGTTGCACAATACTTTAAAAATCCAGTAAATAACCTGAAACGTTTCTAGCATGTCAGGAGTAATACTAAATCAATATGTGTTGGATATCAGTTCAATAACATTAATCATTTTCGAAATTTGGATTGTTTTTCTGTAAAAATCATAGGCGCAACAGAAAAGAGCTGGAAACTTAAAAATTTATATTTAGATTCCTTTTGCATGGTAATTTGGTAGAAACAGTATTCTTGATCTCATAAATTAAAATTTTAGTTGAAATTCATGATTTTCTGGTTTTGGTCTTAAAATTTAAGGAAGCAAGATAGATTAAGTAGGCGAATAAATAAGGCTAGGATGTTTAAATTTAAGAGAAGGGAGATCCACTATAATCATAAAGATGTGAGAAGTTTCAACTGAATAACTATAAAACTATTGCGATAGCGTATCTCCAAAGGGCAAGTCCAGAGCTCGTCTACTGCGTGTAGTGAAATTAAATTAATTCTCTCGCCCAAAATATTTGACTTAGCCACGTCAGACTTTTATTACGATTACTTACCTGTGTGCTGATTGCACATTTAAATTGAGAGCTTCATCGGCCATCAGCAAAGGAAGCAATGATTTATTCGATAACTTAAAGTGGTGCATTACTAGCCCAGCGGCTAGTCGGGAGAGCGGATTTGATCAGGCGTTCCCTTAGCCGTCCGTACTGCAGCTTTATATGTAAGAACGCTGCTCGAGGAAAAAGGCTCCAGTTCTCTCCAGACGCTGATTAGCGCACCACCTGTGCCGGGAGTCGCGTCGCATCGGTATCATTGCTATAAACAGCCTCGGATGCCGTAATAAGTTACTCGCGATACGCCTTACCATGAAATCGTTTACGAGTGAAGTGTTAATTCTGGGATGACTTTAATGATCTGTCTTCAGTTTGCGTGTGTCGTATTTTCACGTGCCGCCGCAGGACAGACATTCTACCATTATTTAGCGTAGCGTTTGATGAATATTATCATCAAATTATGGCGAGCATTCACTTAAACATTTAATTTAAACAGTTATAGTGGCAATAGAGCATTAGACTCTGAACTGCTCTGGTAGTTAGATTGTGTGGATTCTTTTTTGGTCTGTGACTTTCAGAATATATTGAACATTTTAGAGAGAATCATTTTTGATTATGAATCCCAGACAATCTCCTAATTCCTCAGAGCTATAAGCTGTAACTATAAATGTATTTCTCAGATGAAGTGGGCACTAGGAATTCTAAGTACAAGCTTCACGTTTTGCTAATCACTTTCTGGTTGCCAATATTGTAGTTACAGAGCCAGTGTTGACAACAGCAAACAACAGCATTAAATAAACAATAGGAACATTTAGTAACAATTGTTCCACCTGCCGCCCCACATATATTGCTAATTGGCCGGAAATGCATCTTTTCTACATTACATTCTACATTTATAACAAATAATCCAACCGCCGCCCCACACACAGAGTAAAAGGATTTGTGTGTGCATGTGTTCCTGGGACAGGTAGAGAGAGAGAGAGAGAGAGAGAGAGAGAGAGAGAGAGAGAGAGAGAGAAGTCTGATGCTCAAACACAATAAATATCAGATGTAACTATGTACAAAATAAATTTGTCTACCAATTGGCACAATTTTAACCTCGTTATTTGTATTGAACTCGGTTCCAATGGTTTGCCTCCATAGTTATAGTTCTATACAAAGGGATACAAAAATTTTTTGGCACTGTTTGACAGACAATATTATTGGCACAAAATGACTTATCCTTACAATTCTTTCACGGGAGAAAACTTATTTTTTATGTTGAAACTGACCCCCATCAGCAGCCAAACAACGTCAATGCCACTGAACTCTTGACCAAATTACGGCTGTCTGTGTTTCTGGTGAGATATCCGCACTGGACGCCGCGATGGTTTACTGTAGCTCGTCCAGTGTAGCTGGCTTCTTTTGATAAATTTAATTTTTCAAGATCCTCCATAGGTAGACGTCAAGAGGTGTAAGGTCTGGAGACCGTGATGGGCACTCAGCAGCTCCTCTTCAACCTACACATCGTCCAGGTAGATTTTCATCCAAGTAGGCAGAGACATCTCTGTGGTAGTGAGGTGGAGGGCCATTTGGTATACGTAAAACATTCCATGTCCCAAAACCTCTCGGCTAGCAGGTAAAATCGATATTTGCAGCATATGAATATACACCTAACAAGTTACGGTACCTTCAAAGAAGGATGGGCCAGTTAAACTACGTGACGACTGACCACACCACACATTAACACGCAATGGATTAACATATTTATCCACCTGAACGTGAGGATTTTCAGGAGCCTAATACACGCAGTTGTGGTAGTTTACAGTACCATTCAGTTTGAATTCCGCCCAGTCAGACCAGATAATCATCCTTAGAAACCGTTCATCCCTGTGAGGTATGCCTTCAAACCACTCACAGTACTCCAGCCTTCGATCCGGGTCGCTTGCAGCGATCTTTGAATGTACGTTTCCGCTTTGCGGCCTTCAGGATTCGTCATACGCTTAATTGGCTCTTTCACGTGTACCCTGCTTCACAAATTTTTGAAGTGACGTAGTAAAATGCATCGCAGCAGTGCAGGAAGCTGGAAATTTGAAGTTTTTGGCCGGCCACACCTTTCCTTATGCACATCACGAACCCTACCATCTGCTTAAAATTTATTGCGAATACGATAAATTGTTGTACGTGTTGGTGGCTGTGTCCCGTACACATTACGCCACAGCCGTTGAACCTCCATCACGTTTTCGTACTTCCAGTACGATTTCAATAGGGCCTTCCGTTGCTGAAACGACTATATTACTTTATCCATTGCTGCACTGTCAACTGCTGGGAACCGTGCACCGAGATCTGTTGAGAAAACGATGGACTACGCTAACGCGCAAAATTGCAACGATATGTCATTTTGTTCCATGGTTTACGTTTTTTGGACCACTTTGTATTGCCGATGAGATTTCACAACTCTCTTGTTAATATGGGCTTCTATGGGGTCAGAAGAGCCAAACTCAACGTTAAGTATTCGTTCGGCAGTCCAGGACAGTAGACCAACGACACAGACCAGGAAATGTGCAAGTTTGCAGCAAGACAGAGAGCGCGCGACGAATGGAGCTCCACAGACTCTCAACGCGGCGACCCTGGTCTCGCCTTCCCTGCAAATGCCCAACACTGTCACAGGAGTGCCATCAGGTCTCCCTCTCAGACCTGACCTGATTCAGCACACTTTGATAGAACAAGGATGGCGGGAGGGTACCGGTGCTACCGTTATAAAGGAGCCGACACGGCATTAAACAATTTAGGTAATCTCAGGAAACCTACGCCAGAGTGCACGGACGAGGTTCTCACCTGTCGCCATCCCAAAAACGAGTCCAATGTCTTAATTTCTGGCCACCTCCTCTGTGTGTTCCTACAAGTCGTAGTCCTGCTTCGCTGAAATATCCAGTATTTTTGATGGGCAACCAAGTGTAATGCCGCAGGGCGGGAAGATGTGAATTGTCAATTGATAACGTGGTCATAAAATCAAACACTTTGAAGAATTATCCATGAATGAGACCCCGTTAAGTTAATCTATTACTTGGCTCCTTAAAGAAACAAAGCAGAAATCCTTTTAACGGGTCGCATGATGAAGATTTTCATTAGTGTGGTCTCATCGACGCGGTTATCAGTGCCCGTACAGTTTCCCAATCTTTGCACTATCCAGTCCCGCAATTTACCCAAATGATGATGAAGTGATGAGACCAACACAGATACCCAGTCGCCGAGCGGACGAAGTCCCCTGCCTGGCCGGGATTCAAACCCGGAAACCCATGACCCGGGAACATCAACGGTAAGCACTAGAAAACGAGCTGCGGCTGTCTTGTCGGAGTCGACGCTAAGTTAATCATTTGTTACAACTTTAAACTACGTGTCGTATCGATACTTAAATCCAGACATCTGCCCTCGCAAGTGATAACAAGCAGCAGTATGACTCAGCACTTTAAAGTTATTACAGTCTCTTTTCTTTCCCATCCATCCACAGCGGTGCTCTTACTTGACGGTGTAAAAGTAATGTTCCCGAAGAAATCAACGCAGCCAAGATTTTAACTAAACCACATCCATTCGATTTTGAATTTAGAAGCAGTTCTTCTAAAAAAGTATATACATCATTAGCGGGAAGGAGTATTAAATATTTGAAGAGACGGTAGTAAAGACCAATTCAAATAAAACATTCCATATAACATGTGTCAAGTCTTTTATCGGTTACACAGATACAGCTGTTCCAATAGTTCTAATAGTCACAAAATGTGTTAAGCAAAGGTAAATGAAATTGAGAGTTGAATTTCATAAATTTCACTACCGACTAGAATGCGTCTCCGAATTCTCTTGAAAATACAACGTGTAGCTATTATGGACCGTCTTGGCGTTCTTTTATGAGGGCAGCCCTATTCATAGACTGTTTACATGTTCATTTCAGACTTCGCATTTCAGCAGGCACCGGGACCTTGGTAGCTATGGATTGTGACCATTTCTACCAGTCGATCCACCGGGAAATGTGTATAAGCTCTCGAGGAGGACGACTGTTATCAGACTGCATTCGTCAGTGGCATATGAGCCGAGCACCTGTCGCTACTGCTACATATCCAACACTTCCGCGCAGACGTAATCTCAATCTGAGGCGTTACATTACTGATATAAGGTCGGCGACTGTGCCCTACCGTCTAGGTCTTCCTGACTTTATCTCAAATCCTGCTTGTATAAAATTTCCAAGCAGGAAGGGGTTATGAAAGGAGGCTTTCATTTGTGACATTCATTTCGCAGATTATTCTGCATATTTGGAGTAAATAAACCCATATAATGGACAATTAGTTTTATTAGGTGGATTAGAAAGAGAGATACGTGATGAGTAGACACATGTCTAAAATAATACGGGCTTTGGTTATGATACTATTTAGTTGCATGCTATAGGTGTAAGCAAAGTAAATTTGCCAGTGGAGGCGAGGAGTGGTAGGGCTCAGCCTGGGAGGCGAAGGTCGGCGAGTGCCGGAAGAGCATCGTGCAGAGAGCGACAGGTGAGAAGTGCGTCTTGTGCCGTGAAAGCGGACGGTCGCAAAGTTCGGTAGCTCTGAGATAGGGACTTAGATTCAGAATACTGTGCTGTGTATGACTTAGAGTCTGCAGCTACAGTAGGACATCAGCGTCCACGATAGGCATTTCATTGACTACTAGTATAATTGCAGTTTATTCCGCTTTAGGCTGGCAGTCACCGCTAACGTAGTGAACCAGTGCACAGAGCTATCATACTGGTATTGCACGTTAGTACAAGACACACTGGGATGCACCATAAAGGTTGTAGAACCAGTCTTGAAAGCGTTGTATACCATTTAGAGGAAATATAGGGCTTGTGGTATTAGCAGTTTCTGAGTAGTTTATTCTGCGCAAGATATTTGAGAGACTTATCTTAATTCAGCGACTTTGCAGCTGCAGTCGTCGCCCCAGCAGTATCGACGGAGTCAGCACGCTGGTAGACGGTATTGTAAAACTTGCAGCAGCGGCAGTAAAGTTCAGAAATAGTTGTTGGATCGTGTTCTTGCCATCCACTGAGCATCTGTGCAGTTTTGCTTACGATTCGTTATTGATTATTTGTCTCTTTGCATGTTGTTTGGTTTGTTTCTTGGTGGTGGTGTCCGAAGTGCGTATTATTTCAGACACAAAAGAGATTATAGGAATGCAGTCAGATCGCATTTACCATTTGCTTATCCAGGGGCATAATTAAATCTAACTTCGCATCAACTTAACATTGAGATTATAGGAACGCAGTCACATCGCATTTACCATTTGCTTATCCAGGGGCATAATTAAATCTAACTTCACATCAACTTAACATTGAGATTATAGGAACGCAGTCAGGTCGCATTTACCATTTTCTTATCCAGGGGCATAATTAAATCTAACTTCACATCAACTTAACATTTAGATTATAGGAACGCAGTCAGGTCGCATTTACCATTTGCTTATCCAGGGGCATAATTAAATCTAACTTCACATCAACTTAACATTGAGATTATAGGAACGCAGTCAGGTCGCATTTACCATTTGCTTATCCAGGGGCATAATTAAATCTAACTTCACATCAACTTAACATTGAGATTATAGGAACGCAGTCAGATCGCATTTACCATTTGCTTATCCAGGGGCATAATTAAATCTAACTTCCCATCAACTTAACATTAAGATTATAGGAACGCAGTCAGGTCGCATTTACCATTTGCTTATCCAGGGGCATAATTAAATGTAACTTCGCATCAACTTAACATTGAGATTATAGGAACGCAGTCAGATCGCATTTACCATTTGCTTATCCAGGGGCATAATTAAATCTAACTTCACATCAACTTAACATTGAGATTATAGGAACGCAGTCAGGTCACATTTACCATTTGCGTATACAGGGACATAATTAAATCTAACTTCACATCAACTTAACATTAAGAGCTGAAAGCCAATCTTACCAGTTTAGTATTTCTAAGAACAGTGTACAGCTTGTTTAATTTGTTTTCATTCATGATTTGTTCAAATTGATCTAATTTCTATTGTGAGATAATTTGCAATAAACACAAGTTATTTACAATATCGCTTTTGATTCAGTAATGAGTGGTAGTTAGCCTTCACTGTCATATTAAAATATTTTATTCATGTTCAATAACGGCCCCTACCCCACTGAGGAAGCCCTCCACCCCTACTGCATGACTTTCCTTGATATAGAGGGTGATCGGTTGTTGCTCTGGCCAACAGGCTCTCCAGATATGTCACCTTTTGACAACATCTGGTCACTAGTTGTCGAGAGAATAGTATGTCACCTTTTGCCAGCCTGTGTGATTCAAGAACTTTACCACTGTGTTAAAACAGCATGAATCGTTGTATGCATAGATTCACTGACGTTTAGGTACAAACTGTGACGAACCGGGTTAAAGCCATTGTTGGTGTGGTGTACTCAGCGTGGCACAGTGGTTAACACCGCTGGCAGGCGTACTGTGGGCCGGCAGTTCAAAGCCATGCGCCTGAATTTACTCTTTGCTTAGTATTCATCATTTCTGCGTGGTTCCCGAAAAATCTTATATACGAAATGTTTGTATATTCTGGAATATTCGATGTCTGCGTGTGCAAAAGCACTCTTCATCGCACGACGTTCTATGCTGGCTGTATGTTAACTTGACGTTCGTAATATACGTGCTTTAGCGCCAACTGTGTTACGTCACCGACGATCCCGCTTTCGCATTTTTCCTTGACTGTGGTTACGACGTGAGGCTATTTGGTGGTGACACTAGGTAGTTCAGAACAACTACAACACTGTGCCTCTAATTAGGCAACATAGAAGCCATCATCTACACAGACAGGAACTGGAATACTGGAACCGTCGTCCATCTGTTCAGGAACCAGAGGATTCCGGACCATTAGTAAGTAAGCTGCACATCAAGCATTCGACAGTGTTCTCTGGAGATGTTAGAGTCCAACAAGTAGCCGATAGGGTTAGACCGTGTCGCCAGATTCAACAAGTGAGATGATATGAAGTGTTTGGCAAATGTATACTATTACTTATACTTTACTCTCTCTTTCAAATTCTGAAAGTGGCAGGTGTAAAATACAGGGAGCGAAAGGCTATTTACAATTTGTACAGATACCAGATGGCAATTATAAGAGACGAGGGACATGAAAGGGAAGCAGTGGTTGGGAAGGGAGTGAGTCAGGATTGTAGCCTCTCCGCGATGTTGTTCAATCTGTATATTGAGCAAGCAGTAAAAGAAACAAAAGAAAAGTTCGGAGCAGGTACTAAAATCCATGGAGAAGAAATAAAAACTTTAAGGTTCGCCGATGACATTGTAATTCTGTCAGAGACAGCAAAGGACTTGGAAGAGCAGTTGAACGGAATGGACAGTGTCTGGAAAGGAGGATATAAGATGAACATCAACAAAAGCAAAACTAGGATAATGGAATGTAGTCGAATTAAGTCGGGTGATGCTGAGGGAATTAGATTGTAAAATGAGGCACTTAAAGTAGTAAAGGAGTTTTGCTATTTGGGGAGCGAAATAACTGACGATTGTCGAAGTAGAGAGGATATAAAATGTCGACTGGCAATGGCAAGGAAAGCGTTTCTGAAGAAGACAAATTTGTTAACATCGAGTATAGATTTAAGTGTCAGGAAGTTGTTTCTGAAAGTAGTTGTATGGAGTGTAGCCATGTATGGAAGGGAAACATGGACGATAAATAGATTGGACAAGAAGATCATAGAAGCTTTAGAAATGTGGTGCTACAGAAGAATGCTGAAGACTAGATGGATAGATCGCATAACTAATGAGGAGGTACTGAACAGAAATGGGGAGATGAGGAGTTTGTGGCACAACTTGACTAGAAGAAGGGATCGGTTGGTAGGACATGTTCTGAGGCATCAAGGGATCACCGATTTAGTATTGGAGGGCAGAGTGGAGGGTAAAAATCGTAGATGGAGACCAAAAGATGAATACACTAAGCAGATTCAGAAGGATGTAGGCTGCAGGACGTACTGGGAGATGAAGAAGGTTGCACAGGATAGAGTAGCATGAAGTGCTGCATCAAACCAGTCTCAGGACCGAAGACCACAACAGCAACAACAACTTGGATGGTGCTTCCCAGCAATGGTTCGTGAACAACGAAGAGAAGCTCAGTAGCTGGGATAAATCCCAGATTGAACTGAAGAAAACATTTGACGCTTAGCGAAGAATTGTTGAATAATAGAGCGTTATGTCACAGGAAAATCACACATAGTCCTACATACAAAATGTTTCGGTCCTGTGCCACATTGTCAGTACAAATCTGGCTGAACCTGACAAAATCTCACACTTCACAAGCTGATGTACCAAGCTGTTCTAATAGAAGATCCAACAACGACTGAGGATCTCTTCGACTGCTGTCAGCGCGTCGAGGAAATAAGAGAGAAAAGAACAGAGCGAAGGATGTATGACGGACTCCCGAATGTGGTCTCTATTACAGTTGTGGAAGACCACCACAAGCTTTGCTCTCTCATCCGTCAGGTAGTGACAGATGAGATACAACACTTTATGGCAACCGGACCTTTCAGACCTGGCAATCAAGACATAACAGTCATGAGTGTCGATTCGATACGTCAGAAGGTAATATGGGATGTAAAAGGAGAGATGTGTCGGTCTTTAGCTACCAGAAGTTGCAGCAACGCGTACTAAATTTCGCACTCTATATACCTCCAAAACACGATCAAATTTAAAAATTTCTTTTTCACACTTCAATCCACACGAACAGAAAGTAAAATTTGGTTATTTTTTTCTTTCTTCGTTTTGCAGTTTTAATGACCAGGGTGTACATTAGTTATGCTATTACCGTGAAAACGTAGTTTAACACCATTCGTGCTTATTAAACACATAAGTAAGGCACATTTAAATTGAAGACAACTCAGTACAGAAAATAAATGTTAAAAACGAGTATGTGCATTGCTGGGTAATTCGAATGCAGTAGGACAGCGACTGATAAACATCTATGTACAAAATATATAGAGAGAATGAGCATTAAAGGAAGAGATCTTCGACGTGAGAGCTCCGTCTACCGTTCCGGTTTGTCGGTGCATCTCTGCGGTGGCAAATCCCTGCCGCCCGTGCTTTCGTTCCTGCTCTAGTTGTTACCGCTGTCTTACGGCACAGCTCTCTTTCGTCTGCCAGTGGCTCTGGTCTGGAGCTCCTGTTGCATACGTAAGCAGTATCTCTCCGGTGATTCTCTCTCCTTTGTCTAGTGGCACTAAAGGTCTCAAACAGACTCTACGTGTATCTGTTATTTTATCTTAAATTACTACCTTATTATTTTTTCTTTCCTTATTTTTTCCCCATATAGGGCAACACGCGCCGCTGTTAAAGATCCGTTTCCTTAATTTGCAGTTCGCTCCCACAGCATTCTTGTAACTAGTCCACTGCCAATCCGAACTCCTCCCATTCTCCCATTCAAAGAATGCAGAGTCCGTGTGCTGTGTTCTGTGGCGGTGAAATGCAAAACGTCTGTGCGTACATAGCAAACGTATCACGCCTCTTCTCTCGTTCATATGTGCCTTAGTTAGGCATTCAAGCTCTTTTTGCATAAAATGGTTCATGTACAATTTTCCACTTTAGAGAGTCTCATTTTCGTTTGCTGTTCCAACTTGAAATACATATGAGTTCGCGCTTCAGTTTATTCTCGTGCTCTAGGTATGTCCTGTGAAATATATTGCTTCCTCCTCTTTAAACAACAGAGCATTGATTTTCTACGCAAAACTAGGTTTAAAGTATACAGGCCCCTTTTTAGGAAAGTAAAACTAGATATACGCTCATGCTTCGTAACGAAAGTTAAAGAAGGGCCTTTGCGTACCATCGCTTTTTAGCGTTGCGTACCTAAATCGATAATAACTGAACCCTTATAGGATCACGTTGGCAATAGAATGCTTTTTCCTAGCCAAGAAATCAAATGTAAATAAAACCTGTCGAAAGAACCTAAGCAGTTTCATTAAGTTTTTAATGCATAATGCGAAATCGATAAATCTACATATCTTAGCCAAGTAACTTCATTGTTAGCCTGTATTCGTAAAGATAAGATAGCAGATAAGATTGCGACGTAAACTTCCGAAATTACTTGTGCCGTTGAGGTAAAAGAACTAACAGCGTCATCTCTTGGTTCTCTGTGCACCACGCCGTCAGTAAGACAAACCTCCTAACTAGACACTTAAAACATTAAAGTACGACAATTGTTTCCGTTATCGGAAAAGCCTATACATTACCTTAAGGTATCTGTGAGACCTCCCTGAGAACTCGTCTAATTGGAGATCAACGTGTTCAAGCAAACAGATAGGCACGACGCTTTTAAATAATGCTTTAAATTACGGTATCTTTACTTTTCGGTATCTGATTTTGATGAAATAATGCCTGTACCTTGCCCCATGCTACGCTGAAGCTATCTGTGAAATTACAAGAAAATTCGTGTTGTAATTTTGGAGATTAGCGCGTTCAAACAAACGGAGAGACATACACCACGGTTTTAGACACCACCTTAAATTACGGTATCTTTTATTGCGTTATCTGATCTTGAGGATCAGCCCCAAGCTACGCTGAAGTTACCTGCTGAAACATCATGGAAAGTCGTCCTATGGTTATGCAGATTAGCAAGCTCAAACAGACAGACAAGATAGTTTAACAGTTTTTCTATTAGTATAGATATGCTCCGGCGAGCCGCTAAGTGAAACTGATCTATGTATCTTATGGAGGAGCAGTGGGATTATTTCTATAACTTGTGCACACGCTTGTGCATTACACATTGCTTGTTCACCACCTATCTAATCGAGGAGTGAGATTCTGTTTGGTGTAGACTCGGAAGCATCGTACGCGATACTGATTGCAGGCGTGAATCCAGCAGCCAATAAATGCTTTGATTAGTCAAGGCAAACTATGAAAGTGGATGGGTAAACTCTAACTACAATCGTAACACGAGAAGCACAATTACAATATTAATAATAACTGAATTAAAACGTACGCCAAGTACTACGTTTGTTTCAGCAAATAAAATACACTGACCAGCCAAAACATTATGACCAATGCCCATAACGAAGTTGAATGGCGACATCGTCCACACTCACGTCGGATCAGGAAAGTTGGGTTGCCTATATTAAGGTGCATGAAATATTTTCCTAGGCAATTATATTTCGCGACCACTGTATTATGAAAGGTACTAAGGGGCTGAGACGAACGAGGGAGAACAACGTGAACAATGAGAAATTCCAGTTGTGTTCCCTAACTTGAAGTGGTAGCGTCTCCATGTACAATTGCATTTTGTGGACCAGAGACTCATCTTCTGACTGAGTATGTTATGGAAAGAACTTACGCCTAGCGGCAGGTAACCTTTATGATGCACTTTAACGGCTCCTACTCCTGTGATCTGGAGCGCGTTCCGTACAAGATTCTCGGCAACATGTAGGCTGTCTCAGAGAGATGACAAAAGTTATGCTCGGCCATTCTGCTGGATCCTACTTAACGACTCATTACCAGAAAGGAAATATTAAAGTATCGAGGTTGGCACATGTTTCAAATGATGCCCTATACAGACGTTCTCAGCCAAAAAAAGCAGGTCACATTTACAAGTGAGTTTTTTGGCTCTGAGCACTATGGGACTTAACTTCTGAGGTCATCAGTCCCCTAGAACTTAGAACTACCTAATCCTAACTAACCTATGGACATCACATACATCCATGCCCGAGGCAGGATTCGAACCTGCGACCGTAGTGGTAGCGCGGTTCCAGACTGTAGCGCCTAGAACCGCTCGGCCACCCCCGTCGGCTTACAAGTGAGTTTCAAGAGAACTCTACAAATCTGTTAGGTTGTCGTTACACGGCTGTTCATAACCACCAAATATCTCCCACCAGATATACGATTAAACGCAAGCAGTCCTACATATGATCCAACTGTCACCGTTTGCTAACCGCTTGCAGAATATTTGAAATCAGCAATCCCCCCACCACCAGATCTATAAAGAGCCGAACTCCCATGTACAAGAAAGCCTCAGACCAGTGACTACTTTACAAATGAATTAATATTTTCAATATTTAACGGATAGTTCAAATGGCTCTGACCCCTATGGGACTTAAAATTTGAGGTCATCATTCCCCTAGAACTTAAAACTACTTAATCCTAACTAACCTAAGGACATCCCACACATCCATGCCCGAGGCAGGATTCGAACCTACTACTGGAGAGGTCGCGCGGTTCCGAACTGAAACGCCTAGATCCGCACGGCCACACAGGCCGGCAATATTTAACGCTGTCGTTGTTGTTGTGGTCTTCAGTCCTGAGACTGGTTTGATGCAGCTCTCCATGCTACTCTATCCTGTGCAAGCTTCTTCATCTCCCAGTACCTACTGCAGCCTACATCCTTCGGAATCTGCTTAGTGTATTCATCTCTTGGTCTCCCTTATCGATTTTTACCCTGCACGCTGTCCTCCAGTACCAAATTGGTGATCCCTTGATGCTTCAGAACATGTCCTACCAACCGATCCCTTCTTCTAGTCAAGTTGTGCCACAAACTCCTCTTCTCCCAATTTCTATTCAATACCTCCTCATTAGTTATGTGATCTATCCATCTAATCTTCAGCATTCTTCTGTAGCACCAAATTTCGAAAGCTTCTATTCTCTTTCTGTCTAGACTATTTATCGTCTACGTTTCACTTCCATACATGGCTACATTCCATACATATACTTTCAGAAACGACTTCCTGACATTTAAATCTATACTCCCTGTTAACAAATTTCTCTTCCTTAGAAACGCTTTCCTTGCCATTTCCAGTCTACATTTTATATCCTCTCTACTTCGGTAATCAACAGTTACTTTGCTCCCCAAATAGCAAAACTCCTTTACTACTTTAAGCGTCTCATTTGCTAATCTGATTCCCTCAGCATCACCCGACTTAATTCGACTACATTCCATAATCCTCGTTTTGCTTTTGTTGATGTTCATCGTATACCATCCTTTCAAGACACTGTCAATTCCGTTCAACTGCTCTTCCAAGTCCTTTGCTGCCTCTGACACAGCCGGCCGGTGTAGCCGAGCGGTTCTAGGCGCTACAGTCTGGAACCGTGCGACCGCTACGGTCGCAGGTTCGAATCCTGCCTCGGGCATGGATGTGTGTGATGTCCTTAGGTTAGTTAGGTTTAACTAGTTCTAAGTTTTAGGGGACTAACGACCTCAGAAGTTGAGTCCCATAGTGCTCAGAGCCACTTGAACCACTGTCTCTGAAAGAATTACAATGTCATCGGCGAACCTCAAAGTTTTTATTTCTTCTCCATGGATTTTAATACCTACTCCGAACTTTTCTTTTGTTTCCTTTACTGCTTGCTCAATATACAGACTGAATAACATCGGGGAGCGGCTACAGCCCTGTCTCACTCCCTTCCCAACCACTGCTTCCCTTTCATGTCCCACGACTCTTATAATTGCCATCTGGTTTCTGTACAAATTGTAAATAGCCTTTCGCTCCCTGTAGTTTACCCCTGCCACCTACAGCATTTGAAAGAGAGTATTCCAGTCAACATTGTCAAAAGCTTTCTCGAAGTCTACAAATGCTAGAAACGTAGGTTTGCGTTTTCTTAACCTAGCTTCTAAGATAAGTCGTAGGGTCAGTATTGCCTCACGTGTTCCCATATTTCTACGGAATCCAAACTGATCTTCCCCGAGGTCGGTCTACCAGGTTTCCCATTCGTCTGTAAAGAATTCGCATTAGTATTTTGCAGCCGTGACTTATTAAAATGATAGTTCGGTAATTTTCACGTCTGTCAACACCTGCTTTCTTTGGGATTGGAATTATTATATTCTTCTTGAAGTCTGAGGGTATTCGCCTGTCTCATACATTTTGCTCACCAGATGGTAGAGTTTTGTCAGGACTGGCTCTCCAAAGGCTGTCAGTAGTTCTAATGGAATGTTGTCTACTCCTGGGGCCTTGTTTCGACTTAGGTCTTTCAGTGCTCTATCAAATTCTTCACGCAGTTTCATGTCTCCCATTTCATCTTCATCTACGTCCTCTTCCCTTCTCAAGTACATCGCCCTTGTATACTCCCTCTATATACTCCTTCCACCTTTCTACTTTCCCTTCATTGCTTAAAACTGGGTTTCCATCTGAGCTCTTCATATTCATACAAGTGGTTCTCTTTTCTCCAAAGGTCTGTTTAATTACCCAGTACGCAGTATCTCTCTTACTCCTAGTGATTTGTCTTCTAGTCATCCCTACTTAGCCATTTAGCACTTCCTGTCGATCTCATTTTTGAGGCATTTGTATTCCTTTTTGCCTGCTTCATTTACTGCATTTTCATATTTTCTCCTTTCATCAGTTAAATTCAGTATTTCATCTGTCACCCAAGGATTTCTACTAGCCCTCGTCTTTTTACCCACTTGATCCTCTGCTGCCTTCACTACTTCATCCCTCAAAGCTACCCATTCTTCTTCTACTGTATTTCTTTCCCCCATTGTTGTCAATTGTTTCCTTGTGCTCTTCCTGAAACTCTCTACAACCTCTGGTTCTTTCAGTTTATCCAGGTCTCATCTCCTCAAATTCCCACCTTTTTGCAGTTTCTTCAGTTTTAATTACAGGTCATAACCAATAGATTGTGGTCAGAGTCCACGCCTGCCCCTGGAAATGTCTTACAATTTAAAACCTGGTTCCTAAATCTCTGTCTAACCATTATATAATCTACCTGAAACCTGTCAGTATCTCCAGGCTTCTTCCGTGTATACAACCTTCTTTTATGAGTCTTGAACCAAGTGTTAGCTATGATTAAGTTGTGCTCTGTGCAAAATTCTACCAGGCGGCTTCCTCATTCATTTCTTCCCCCCCAATCCATATTCACCTACTAAGTTTCCTTCTCTTCCTTGTCCTACTGTCGAAATCCAGTCACCCATGACAATTAAATTTTCGTCGCCTTTCACTATCTGAATAATTTCTTTTATCTCATCATTCATTTCTTCAATTTCTCCGCCATCTGCAGAGCCAGTTGGCATATAGACTTGGACTGCTGTTGTAGGCGTGGGCTTCGTGTCTATCTTGGCCACAATAATGCGTTCACTATGTTGATTGTAGTAGCTTACCGGAACTCCTATTTTTTTATTAATTATCAAACCCACTCCTGCATTACCCCTATTTGATTTTCTATTTATAACCCTGTATTCACCTGACCAAAAGTCTTGTTCCTCCTGCCACCGAACTTCACTAATTCCCACTATATCTAACTGTAACATATCCATTTCCCTTTCTAAATTTTCTAACCTACCTGCCCGATTAAGGGATCTGACATTCCACGCTCCGATCCGTAGAACGCCAGTTTTCTTTCTCCTGATAACGACGTCCTCCTGAGTAATCCCCGCCCGGAGATCCGAATGGGGGACTATTTTACCTCCGGAACATTTTACCCAAGAGGGCACCATCATCATTTATCCATACAGTAAACCTGCATCCCCTCGGGAAAAATTACGGCTGTAGTTTCCCCTTGCTTTCAGCCGTTCGCAGTACCAGCACAGCAAGGCCGTTTTGGTTTATGTTACAAGGCCAGATCAGTCAATCATCCAGACTGTTGCCCCTGCAACTACTGAAAAGACTGCTGCCCCTCTTCAGGAACCACACATTAGTCTGGCCTGAGGCATGCAAGCCTCCCCACCAACGGCAAGGTCAATGGTTCACCGGGGGGGGGGGGGGGGAGGTATTTAACGCTAAGAAAATAAAACCTTTATTGTCGAGGATCATGTTGGTTTTATTAGTTTCCAATTATTCAGCCACAGAATAATGAAAAAGTCCAAAGCAAAACTGATAAACCTCGGAAGGCGTTGAGGCTTCATCATTAAACACATTACGGGTATGGTATGGGTAATATGTGCTCCGTTTTAGGTAAAGCTAGTTTTTGACGTCGCGTACAATGATTAATATTCAAAATACATTCAGCAGTATATGTGTATACTGATTACAAAAGCTTTTGCGAATAGAGTTAATAGTAAATCTGTTCACTTTAAACAAATAAATATTAAAAAATAAGTACGTGATAAATTAAAAGTCATACCCGATGCTGCAGTTTGAAGTTTAACATTTTTAACAGCGAAAATGTGTTAAGTGTTAAACATACTTTTTTCATTATTTTGCGGCCGAGTGGGGGGGGGGGGAGGTGGGGGCGGGGAATGTCAAATCTTCTTTAGGATGTCTTTCAAAGGTATAATAAAAAGGACCATAGCAAAGAAAAAATAAAGGAACAGAAACCACACACCCATTTCATCGATACCTATGTATTTGGTGTAAAAAGGTATGTCATCTGAAACACGGGACTTGCACAGCGTCAGTAGCATAATCATTAGATGTGAGATACAGTCGTACAATATCCCGGTACAGAAGTAGCTGATCATAAATAACATAAGTGTACTCTAAGCATTACCAAAATTGCATGATCACATCTTGCTTTTCGGTTATGTGAGATGTCTGTGTTTGTAGCATAGAAGTGATTAAACCCGATCCTACACAGATTTTTGCAGCGTAATATCGACTTAGAACAACACTGAAGTAACAATTCTTACACAGTACTTTTTCATTTTAGACAGCTGTCATATTCGTAACTGCACCGTGAAGTAGAAATTACCGTTGGCTCCCTTCAATGTTAGCCTATTATTCTAGTTTTGTTTCCATGGAAATGAAGTTTTCTAAGGTTTCGCGATCAAGAAAGTTAATTTCTTTGTATTAAACAATTTATTTAGCTGGATGAAGTTGTAATACACAGAATATTACGCGATGAGAACACCCATGACACACTATATTGTATCTTATGTATGAATGCGTCATGCCACATCGATAAAAACGAACAAAATTTAATCGATATTCAAGCCTATTAAAATGGTTAGATAATGAGTCTTCTGGTGTGTCCTTTTTGTCCATTTTCAAGTGGTGCCTGCCGTATGCTCGCTGTGCTCGTGTTGTTATGTTGGTGCCTATGACGTCGCTGCTGATCAGTCCAGTGCCATGAAAGCTAAAGTTGTTTTTGCGCACCCGTGACGGGCGTTCAATGAGAACATTAATGTTCCCACACACAATTAAACCCTTAGAGACCGAACACATACTTTGATAGAACGAGAATGGCGGGAAGGTATCGACCCTGCCTTTATAAAGGAGCGAGGATGCCGGTTAGCAATTTAGGGAATCTCAGGAAACCTACATTAGAATGCTCAGACGTGGTTCTCAACTCTCGTCATCCCGAAAACGAGTCTAGTGTCTCAATCTCTAGCCACCTTCCTCACTGTGTTCCTACAAGTCGTCCTGCTTCGGGGAAACGTTCAGTATTCTTGATGGACGATCAAGCGTAAAGGCACAGGAGGAATGCTGTAGAACGGTCAGTCGAGAACATTTCGAAGAATTATCCTAGAATGAGACCCCGACTACTTAATCTGTTACCTGGCTCCTTAAAGATACAAAGGAGATATTCTTTTACCTTGTCGGAGTCAGCGCTACGTTGATCATTGGTTATAAGTTTAAATTACATGTCGTATGGATATTTAAGGGGCCCCGAAAAGGTTCAAAATCATGAAATATTCAATTTCTAATTTTGCGTTTTGGAAATCTACAGACCTTTCAATTGATATATAATTTATTCAGTTCAGAAGGCTACAACTATTTTTAAAATATTTTTTTAAATATGTTCTGCATTTAGTGACCCACTGTAGCGCTGTTAAACTGCTGTCAAATGTTGTACTCATGAATCTACACGCTCATCATGTACTTTTTAGTGATGTGAGAGAAAATAAGTTTTACAAAATAAGTGTTGGTGCCAACTTGTGATAGTTAGATATATATCGCTCGCTCGATTGCCGTGTGTTTTGTGTTTACTTAATCTTTTGTAATCTGAAAATGTTCGTAGTGAATTCTGTTCATTGAAGTCTCTGTTTTATTGAAGGATAATCATGGGTGAACGTAAAGGGACTATAAATCCTCCGAAGGTTTTTAAGAAAAGGAGAAATGTTGGAAAGCCAAAGGTAGCTGTTATTGCGGTAAACAATAAAGACGATAACCAAGTGTGTGAACCTAATCTTACTGGTAAACCTGCCCACTGCAACGAAAGTGAGAAAGAAAGTAGTTCGCAGAAGAAGCAGCATTCAGTTAGCGAAAAATATGAATGTTTAATCAATTGAATCGTATGTGTATGAAATATTTGATACGTCAGTTCTCAATGGAATTTTTGCAAACTCTGTAAGATGTATTCACTGTAGTCAAGTCTGGAACTCTCTATACAAAATCACGTAGGACTTCCCAGTGAGAAGGAACTGAAGTGTGATAAGTGTTCATACATGACTACCTTTTGCAACAGTGTTGCAGTAACTCCAAATGAGGAAACTGGTAGCAAAATCTTTGAACATAATATTAGATTTATTTATGCCTTGCGTATAGTTGGTAAGGGTGCTACTGCAGGTGCAGTTTTCTGTGGAATGGGGAATCTTCCAAATCCCTCAACCAAGTTTACAAACTATCATAGATTTATAGGCTCTAAAGTAGAAAATGTCTGTACAGAATCTATGAAGAAAGCTGTGGAAGAAGCAGTAATAGCAAACAGTGGTAATAGAGACTTCACTGCAGCATTCGATGATACCTCGCATAAACGGGGAACACGTCTCCTCATGGGGTAGTACCTGCCACCAGTATGTATACGGGAAAAGTTTTAGATGTTGCAGTAATACCTAAATATTGTAGGTGTCCACAAAAAAATAAAGGTACGCATGAAAGTAGTTGCACAGGTAACTATAGTGGCAGTAGTGGAGGAATGGAGGTGGCTGGTGTTGCTAGTATATTTCAACGTTCTGTTGGGTGTGATAAAATGCGATATGTGAACTTCCTTCGTGACGGTGATTCTTAAAGTTTCAATCGTATTCAAGAACTGAAGCCCGGTGGTGATGACGTTCTAGTACAGAAATCTGAGTGTATTGGAGACGTACAGAAACGAATGGGATCAAGACTTCGGCGACTGAAAGCTTCGTACAAGAAACCAAATGTCAGTGGTGGTAAAGAGTTGGATGGAAAGGGAAGGTTAACTGACAGTATAATTGACAAAATACAGAACTGTTATGGAATGGCTATTAGGCAAAACATACACAGTGTCGATGAAATGAAGAAGGCTATTTGTGATCTTTTTTCACATTTTTTATACAGATGAAAGTCCCCATCATTATTTGCGCCGCAAAGGAGAAAGTAGTTGGTGTATGTGCAACAAGGAATTGCTAACTGGTGAACAGCACATTCATAAGCGAAGTCTGCACGATGCGGTAATGGAGGTGATAAAACCTATTTTCAGAGACTTAGCAGCACCTGAAATGTTGAAAAAGTGTGTTCACGGAAAACTCAAAACCCAAATGAAACTGTAAATAGTGTTATATGCTCAAGAATCTCCAAGGCCGTGTTTGTTGGAATAGAAACACTTTACTTTGGTGTGTATGATGCTGTTGCTACTTTCAGTGATGGCAACGTTGTAAGGTGCAAAGTATTTCGAAATGTGGGACTGAAGATAGTTTCAACATGGTACGGGCGAGGCTAGCTTTATACAAGGAACGTCTTCGGGCTGCTGACAGAGCTGCAAATAACTTAGAAGTGCAAGCCAGCGTAAACAGGCGGAAGGCAAAGAGGAAGCTGGAGGAGGAGTCTGCGTTAGATGAAGATAATCCATCCTATGGACATGGAACGCACTAAAAAGGTAATCCGAACTTCGTCGGTCGATTAACAAAAGGTTTATTTTTCGATTCAAATTACATGTTTTCTCAGGATCTACCAAACTAACCTGCTTCAGATTTTCAGAAAATGTTACGTAGTCCCCTCTGTATAATTTAACACAGCCTTTTTCCAAAACACTTTATAGTGTTGAATTTGTAAACAAAAAATGACCGAAAAATTAGTGAATTTTCATTACAATAGAAAAAAATTGATTTTTAACAACGAAATTCAAAATTTTCAAAAATAACTGTGTTAAGATGTAGCCAATACTTCAATAAATAACCTATAAAAATTTCGACTTGAAAAATTTCGACTTCCTAGCTCAAATGTTTTATGGGAAAGCGCTATTTTAACATTGGAGGGACAGGGCTTTCCGGAGCCCCTTACATCTGCCCTCGCGAGTGGGAACAAGCGGCAGTATGATTCAGCAATTTAAAGCTAATACAGGCCCCATTCTTTCCCTCCCATCCAGAGAGGCTCTCTCACTCGGTCGTTTGAAAGTGACGTTCCCAAAGAAATCAACGCAGCCAAGATTTTGACGAAACTGCGTCCATTTGACTATAAATGAGGAAGTAATTCTGTTGATAGTTATTCTAAAAGCGAAAAGTGAAAAGTGAAATGGTTTTCGACGATGAGAAGTAAATACTAAAAAAGGCGGTAGTGTAAACTAATTCAAATAAAACATTCTATATAACGTGGGTCAAGTTTTTTTATCGTTTACAGAGATACCGCTGTTCGAAGATAGCCAAGCAAATAGTTACAGACGGTGTCACGCAGAGGGAATGTAAGCAGAGAGTTGAATTTCATAAATTTCACTCAGGCTGCAAAGCACTTTCCAGTACTTGTGAAATTGCGCCGTATAGGTCTTCTAAGGCCATCTTGACGTTCTGTTACGAGGGCAGCGCTATTCATAGACAGTTTACACGTTTTTCTAGACTTCATGTTTCACCAATCCCCACAGACGAAAAACGTCCGAGGCCTTGGTGGCCATGGATTGTGACCTTTTCTGCCAACCGACCCACCGGGAAATGTTAGCAGACGATGTTTAACTTGACTAGAAGCTGCAGGAGCCCCATCATACGGGAAAAACATACCTATCCTCGCCTCTAGAGGAACTTCGGACCCTGTAAGAGGGTGCGGTAACACATCAGACCTACTCAACTTATTCCCTACCTTATCATTGGTCATTGGTCTCCACTAAGTCACGCTAGTGTTCGTCGGACAATCGATTCGGTGCGGTATTAATGTGATTACTCAACAATTTTCAATCCTCTACCGACTATATTCCAATCGAATCACGTACTAGAAGATGTCAGATGTGCTATAAGCGAGAAGGATAGACACCGTGCATACGTAATGCGTAGTATTCATGTATGTGGAATACTGGTACACTTTGTGATCAAGATAGCCGGACGCCTGACTGAAAATGACTTACATACTCGTGGCGCCCTCCATCGGTAATGCTGGCATTCAGTATGGTGTTGGCCCACCCTTAGCCTTGATGACAGTTTCCACTCTCGCAGGTATACGTTCAGTCAGGGTCTGGAAGGTTTCTTGGGGAATGGCAGCCCATTCTTTACGGAGTGCTGCACTGAGGAGAGGTATCGATGAGGCCTGGCACGAAGTAGGCGTTTCAAAACATGCGAAAAGTTTTCTCTACGATTCAGGTCACGACTCTGTGCAGGCCAGTCCATTACAGGGAAGTTATTGTCGTGCAACCACTCCGCCTCAGGCCGCGCATTATGAACAGGTGCTCGATCATGATGAAACATGCATCCCCGAATTGCTGTTCAGTGGTGGGAAGCAAGAAGATGCTCAAAACATCAATGTAGGCTTGAGCTGTGATAGCGCCACGCAAAACAACAAGGGGTGCAAGCCCCCTCCATGAAAAACACGGCCACACCACAACACCACCGCCTCCACATTTTACTGTTGGCACTACACAAGCTGGCAAGTGACGTTCACCGGGCATTCCCGTACCCACACCTGCCATGGATCGCCACATTGTGTACCGTGATTTGTCACTCCACCCAACGTTTTTCCACTGTTCAATCGTCCAATGTTCAAGCTCCTTACACCAAGCGAGTCGCCGTTTGGCATTTACCGGCGTCATGTGTGGCTTTCGACTATGAAATCCAACATTTCTCACTTCCTGCCTCACTGTCATAATACTTGCAGTGGACCCTGATGCACTTTGGAATTCCCGTGTGATGGTCTGCCTATTACACATTATGACCCTCTTAAACTGTCGGCGTTCTCTGTCAGTCAACAGACGAGGTCGGCCTGTACGCTTTTGTGCTGTACATGTCCCTTATCGTTTCCTCTTCACTATCACGTCGGAAACAGTGGACTTAGGGATGTTTAAGAGTCTGGAAATCTCGTGTACCGACGTATGACACAAGTGACACCCAATCACCTGACCACGTTCGAAGTCCTTGAGTTGCGCGTAGGGCCCCTTTCTGCTCTCTCACGATATATATAGACTACTGAGGTCACTGATATGGAGTACCTGGCAGTAAGTGATTGCACAATGCACCTAATATGAAAAAGAATATAATTGGGGATGGTCGGATACTTTTATCACATAGTGTACGTGTAGAATTCCTCATATAATATAATGAAGGACTACTTTCCTCCAAACGAATAATGTTTCTCACTTTATCCACCCTCCTTTCATTAGGATGCTAAGATGAAATATGACTCCTTGGGGCTACACCAGGCTAACTCATTTTAGTGAAAACACGAGTAAACACTTTTGAATTTTGTACTCGGTGGTTACTAAATCTTCAACTGCAATCTCGACAAACAACATCAGCGATTCCATTACAAAACCCGTACACAAATACCACATCGGCATTTGTAAGTACGTGCGGCATGCTTAAACAATACTTTAGAATTCTCCAAGGAATGAAAATCGAAGGTGAAAAAAATCTCTGTAACCGATGACACTGGACACATTTTATATGTAAAGTTTCATCTGAATTAATATGTACTACAAGCTTATAAAATATTTACTACTACCTGAGTACCGGGCATTACCCAGGTATGTATTTATTCCAAACTTCTATTAGGCCATTTCCTCCTTCCATCTCTCTTTGGCCATCTTCTACTTTCCCCTCTATCTTTCCATCTCTTTCTCCCCCTATCTGTCCCCATTTCCTCCTCCCCACTTACTGTCTCTCCATCTAATCCCCCCTTTCTTTTCTCCATGTTATCACGCTCTCCCCTCTAAAAGGCTGATGGCTCTTACCCTCACAGTATTTAAATAAATTTGGTACCAAATTTGACTGAAGCTGTTCCACGGATTTAGCATGAGATTTTAACTGTTCTTACGTCCACATACACACATATAAAATATATTTCACGTAAATTTAACTTATTTCACACACATTATTTCACATATTTAGCCTGTATCTCTGTCTAAATGTTCAAATGTGAGTGAATTCCTAAGGGACCAAACTGCTCAGGTCATCGGTCCCTAAGCCGGCCGGGGTGGCCGAGCGGTTCTGGGCGCTACAGTTTGGAACCGCAAGACCACTACGGTCGCAGGTTCGAATTCTGCCTCGGGCATGGATGTGTGTGATTTCCTTAGGTTAGTTAGGTTTACGTAGTTCTAAGTTCTAGGGGACTGATGACCTCAGAAGTTAAGTCCCATAGTGCTCAGAGCCATTTTTGAGCCATCGGTTCCTAGACTTACGCACTACATAAAATAACTTAAACTAACTTATACTAAGGACAACACACCCACCCAAGCCCGAGTGACGACTCGAACCTCCTGCAGGAGGGGCCGCGCAGTCCGTCACATAACGCCAACAGCGCGGCCACTCCGCGCAGCCTATCACTGTCGAATTTCGCCGTGCAGTTTCATTTTCACGCACCTGAATGTTTATGACGCTTATCCCTTGAGCTATGTGCTGCACAGCGACATAAATTTGCCGGTACGTCTAGTGCTAAATGTGGGTACTGTCTGTGAAATGTGTTGCGAACAAGTTGACAGCAGAGAGGTGATACTTTATCGTGGCAGTTTTTCACATTTCTTTGTACACTGAAGCGTCACCGAGTGAGGTGACGCAGCGGCTAGCCCACTGGACTCGCATTCGGGAGGACAAGGGTTCAATCCTGCGTTAGGCCATCCTGATTTACGTTTTCGGTGACTTCCCTAAAAAAATGGGTCTGAGCACTATGGGACTTAACATCTTAGGTAATCAGTCCCCTAGAACTTAGAACTACTTAAACCTAACTAACCTCAGGACATCACACACATCCATGTCCGAGGCAGGATTTTAACCTGCGACCGTAGCGGTCGCGCGATTCCAGAAAGAAGCGCCTAGAACCGCACGGCCACCGCGGCCGACTGATTTCCCTAGATCACTTCAGGCAAATGCCATTATGGTTCCTTTGAAAGAGCACGGCCGATTACCTGCCCCGTCGTTCCCTAATCCGATGAGACCGATGACCTCGCTGTCTGGTCTCCACCCTCAAACAACCCTAACTAAAGCGGCAAAGAAACTGGTATAAGCATGCGTATTCAAAGATATGTAAACAGGCAGAGAACGGCGCTGCGCTCTGCAACGCCTATGTTAGACAACAGGTGTTTGACGCAAATGTTAGATCGGTTAGTGTTGCTACAATGACAGATTATCAAGATTTATGTGAGTTTCAGTGTGGTGCTATAGTCGGCGCAGGAGCGATGGCACACAGCATCCCCGAGGGAGCGATGAAGTGGGTATTTTCCCGTACGACAATTTCAAAAGTGTACTGTAAATATCAGGAATACGTTAAAACATCAAATCTCCCACATCGCTGCGGCAGGAAAAAGATGCTGACAGAAGGGATCAACGACGACTGAAGATAATCGTTCAACGAGGCAGAAGTACAACTGTTCCGCAAATTGCTCCAGATTTCAATGCTAGGCCATCAAGAGGTGTCAGCGTGCGAACCATTCAACGAAACGTCACTGATATGGGATTTCGGAGCCGAAGCCCCACTCGTATACCGTTGATGACAGCACGACAGGAAGTTTAACGCCTCGTCTGGGCCAGTCAACACCGACATTGGACTGCTGATGATTGAAAACATGTTGCCTGGTGAAACAAATCTCGTTTCAAACTGTATCGACTGGATGGACGTGTACAGGTGTGGAGACAACCTCATGAATCAATGGACCCTGCATGTCAGCAGGAGACTGTTAAAGCTGGTGGAGGCTCTGTAGTGGTGCAGTTCGTGTGTATTTGGAGTGATATGGGACTCCTAATACTTCTAGATAAGACTCTGACAGGTGACTTGTATGGAAGCATCCTGTTTGATCACCTGCATCCATTCATGACCATTGTGCATTCCGACGGACTTGGGTGGTTCCAGCAGTACAATGCGACACCCCATAGGTCCAGAATTTCTACAGAGTGGCTACCTGAACACTCTTATGAGTTTAAACACTTTCGCTGGCCACCAAACTCCCCAGACATGAACATTATTCAGCATATCTGGGATACCTTGCAAGACGCTGTTTAGAAGAGATGTCCACCCCATCTTACGGAGTTGTGGACCGTCCTACAGGATTCCTGATGTCTGTTCCCTACGGCATTGCTTCAGACATCAGTCGAGTCCATGTCACGTTTCGTGCGACGTCGTGTTGCGGCTTCTGCGTGCCCGCACTGTGTTAGACAGGTGTACTAATTTCTCTCTTCAGTGTATTTGATGCAATATGTCCTCAACTACGTGCCGTACAACGGTATATGTTTCCAGTACATTGATCAGTACATGTGGATATCGTATAATTAAACAGTTACGAAAACAGTTAGTAGTAACAAAGTAATGAGTTTAAACGTATTGGATGAAGCGGCAGTTTTTCACGCTTCTGAGTGCTTATAAGGTCATATCCAGAACTGATATATCCACTGATATATTTGAGAAGTAATAAGTGAAAAGGTCATGCTCCATGTGGATGACACAGGCTCATTCTGCATCTATATACACACTCCGCAACAATCTTTACAGTATTTAACGGAGGGTACATTGCACCAACATTATCGATTTTCTTCCCTACATCACTAGCGTGCTGAGCTAGTATTACACAATAACTTATGACGGGCATAGGAGAGAGGATGTGCACTCTACCAGTCACAATAATGTGACCAATTGTGCCGACCACGGTGGCCATGCGGTTCTAGGCGATGTAGTCCGGAACCGCGGGGTTACTCCGGTCGCAGGTTCGAATCCTGCCTCGGGCATGGATGTATGTGATGTCCTTAGGTTAGGTTAGGTTTAAGTAGTTCTAAGTTCTAGGGGACTGATGACCTAAGATGTTAAGTCCCATAGTGCTCAGAGCCATTTGAACCATTTGACCACTTGTCAAAAACCTTATTAACTAACTATTCCAGCACGAGACGCGCATGAAGAGTCATTGAGTTTCTGGAATGCACCGACAGGGAAGAGAAAACATGTTATGTCGTGGCCAGCAATGCTAGATTTCTCGGTTGAGGATACATGGTGTGAACAGCCCGATCGAGATGGTCAGGGGACTACGGTACACTAATCCTAGTGTTTATCAAGCCACGCACGTACACTGCGATCTGCGTGACACGTTGCGTTGTCCTGCTGGTAGATACCACCGTGCCGAGGAAAAACACACTTCACGTAGAGGTGGACGTTGTTCCCAAGGATAGATGCATACTTGTGTTCGTGGTTGGTCCCTTCCAGAATAATGAGGTCATCCAGGGGATGCCACGAAGACATACCCCTGACCATTACACAGTCTCCTTCTTGCAGGACGTTTGCTTTCAGACATTTCTCGTTGTACATGCTAAGGGCGTCCAATAGAGCATAAAACGTGATTCATCTGGAAAGGCCACGTGTCGCCACACAAAGGACGACCAGTTGCGGCACTGGCGTGCTGTAACATCATAGATTAAGGGTCGACCTGCGACAGCAATCGCACAACTTGCGTACGGGCCGCTAGACGCCGCCTCGAGCGCTAAGAGCGCACTGCGATCGCAGGCGCGCGTATTGCGTACGGGCCGCGAGGTGCCTCCACGATCGCAACCGTACATAAGTGCCGACGGAGTTCGCCCAGCTCTCATTTTGTTGGCATCTCATTTTTGCCTATTATCTTATTGGCTTAGTTGCTTAGCTCTTATTCATTTATGACTCATCTTATTATGCTCTCTTTCAGCCATTCTGATTGTTTTGATGTACCCCCAATTGAGATGTGCTCATTGAGGCATTTAACTTTTGCATGTTTCTCGTTTTGCTATGCCCGCCCCCTGCCACGTCTTCACTGTCGTGTCCCCCCTACCCTCCATCTCTACACCCTTCATCTCCTTTCCCAAGGTGGCTTCCATCAACTCCCCCTCCCGGAAGATGCCCTCTCTCCCTCCATTTATCCCTCCTATATACTCTGATCCTCTCTCCCCCTCCTTTCCTCTGTCCTTTTCCCGGGCTCCCTCTCCCCCCCTTCCATCCTCTTTTTTCCCCACCTCCCCTCTCTCTGCCCCCTTCTCTCCCCCGAGTCCTTTTGCATTTCCCTCCTCTGCTTCGTCTCATTCCCTCTCGCCTCTGCCCTGCCCCTCTCCCCCTTTATTAGTTCTCTCCCTCCTTGGTTCCATCCCCCCTTTTCGTTTTTTTTCCTTCCTCCCACCTTGTTCCTCCCCCTCCTCGAGGTCCCCCCCAATCTGCCTTTGGCTATGGAGTGTCATCTTTGTGCTGCCATTTTCGTGCAGTGTTTTACAGTGAGTGTTGCGTGTTGTGTTTTTTGGGAAGTGTTGCGAACGGCCATCATACTGTCGCTAGGTGTGCTTTTTATCTCTTGCGAACAGAAACCAGACTGTCGCCATGTTTTTTAACTGTGTGTGTACTATGTTCCTTGTCTGATTCCTGTGTCTTTTATTAACATTGCCAAACCCTTTTGTTTTCTGTTTTAACTTTCCGCATTTTGCCGCCATTTTACACTTTACGTCACCGTTTTATTGCCTGTTTTTCTTGTTTCTTTTCTTCTTCCGTTCTTTTTTTTTTTTAAAAAAAAAAAGTCTGTAGGCTGTAGAGCAGCGTAATAAGCTGCTGCCAGCCCGCCCCCTTCTGGGGGAATTGAAAATCAATAAAGGAAAAAAATCGTTTTGCTAATAATATGCTCCTTAGCTTTTTACAGTTGAATTGATTAACATAGTCTCATGTAATGTTTGTTCATTTCAGCCTGTTCATATTTTTATGTTCTTTAAATACTGTAATAACTATTGGAAGCATCTCTTCCCTTAAACTTGTGTAAAGTATTCTCGATGTAGGATTTGTACTGTGACACAGGTGTAAGGTTTTCAATATAAATTATATACGAAACTGTGCTTTAAAAGGAATTTATTTTTTCAGTTTGTACTACGTCAGACGACAATTTTGTGATATGAGGGAGAAATTTGAGGGGCGAACCCATGGAAATAGTCTTAAGTGATCCCCTTTAAAAATAAAAATTTGTGTGACACTGAAAGACGTGACAGAGAAGGCACCGAATATATATATATATATATATATATATATATATATATATATATATATATATATATATATATATATATATATGTGTGTGTGTGTTTGTGTGTGTGTGTTAAGAAATATATATATATACGCCACAGTGCGTAATTGTACGCAGTTGCGGTACTGTCGTGCGTAACTCCAGCCTTTGTCGCTGATGAGCAGCGGTCAGAATGGGTAGATTAACCAGGCACCTGCAACGAATGCCCACACGCAGCAACGTTCGCTGAACGGTCGTTGAGGAGGTACTGTTGGTAGCCCCTTGGTTCATTCGGGCTGTCAGTTGCTCGACAGTTGCACGTCTGTTCGCCCAAACACATCTCCTCAGCCGTCATTCAGCCCTGTCAACTGTGGCCTGTGGTGCACCACAGTTACCTCGTCGCCGCTTTGGACAGCGTTATTTTACCATGCACTGTATACTTTAACCACGGCGTCATGCGAACAGTTTACAAACTTAGCCGTTTCGTAAATGCTATCACACTTGTTCTGAAAGCCAACGATCATCTCGTTTCGACGTAAAATAAACTGCTCCGCTCCCGCCTTACAACGCTTGCACTGTTTTCCCCGACTGCCCGATACACATTATGCACCCTCCACTGCTAGTGATGCCACGCGCTGTCTGTGAATGGTAACAGCACGTTGGCGACGAACACAGAGCGACAATCGCAAGAACAGCGGTTCAGAAGAAGATAAATTTCTTAACATCAAGTATTACTTTAAGTGTTAGGAAGGCGCAGTTCACACTGAGGCGATGTGACATGCGATGGGATAAACGATGTGAGACGCTACACGACGCAGAAGCAACACGCATTGACAGCGCGCACAGAAACGCAGCTGAAGCGACTTAGCTGGTTTACACCACGATGACAGTGATACAAGACCGACATTAATCTCTTCTTGTAGCGCCCGGTGTGCTGGTCGCTCCAAGCAACTTGTGTCATACGATACACGTCGATCAAAATTTCAGGTCATCGTACATGATACAGGAAAAAAGAGGAATGGAAAGGAAGCAAAGCTGCATCGGTCTGCCGGCCAGGGTGGCCGAGCGGTTCTAGGCGCTACAGTCTGGAACCGCGCGACCGATACGGTCGCAGGTTCGAATCCTGTGTGATATCCTTAGGTTAGTTAGGTCTAAGTTGTTCTAAGTTCTAGGCGACTGATGACCTCGGAAGTTAAAGTCGCATAGTGCTCTGAGCCATTTAAACCATTTTTTACATCGGTCTATGTAAAACATTTACTTTTCACGTAAAAAGTTAAAAACCGTTGTTCTATCTATATCTACAGCTACACGATTACTTCACAAATTCTGGTTAAGTGCCTGGCAGAGTATTCATGGAATCACCTTCAAAGCTGTTTCTCTAACGTTCCACGCTCGATCAGTGCGCTGGATAAACGAGCTCATACATCCTCCTGTGCGAGCCCAGATTTATCCGATTTTTTTAAGATGATCATTCCTTTCCATGTAGCTGGGCGCCAATCGCAATCGGAGGAGAAAATTTATGATTGAAATTTCACGAGAAGATCCTGCTGGAATGGAAAACACTTTGTCATAACCATTGCTGCCCTAATTCATGTATCATGTCCAATGCCCCGCCTCCCCTATTTCGCGATAGTACAAAACGAACTGTTCTTTGAACTTCTTCGACGTCCTCCGTCAGTCCCATATGATGCAAATCCCATAACGCATAGCAATACTCCAGATGAGGACGGACAAGTATGGTGCAAGCAGTCTCTTTAACAGATGTGTTGCACTTTCTAAGTCTTCTGCCAATAAATCGCAGTCTGTGGTCTGTTTTACCCACAATACGTCTACTTTATTGCGCCAATAGATCTCATTCGTAACTGCAGTTCCTAAGCAGTTAGTTGATATTACAGCTTTTAAATCTGTGAATCTATCGTGTAACCGAAATTAAGAGAATTGCTCTTAGTACTTACGTAGATGTCTTAACACTTCTCATTGCCACAATCACACCACATAGATATTTTGTAGAAATCATTTTGAGATTCGTTTTGATCTTCTTATGACCCTTCAAGACTATAAATGAAAGCATCATCCGCAAGCAATCTAAGAAGTCTGCTCAGATTGTCTCCTATATCGTTTACGTAGATCAGGAACAACAGAGGGCCTGTAACATTTCCTTGGTTAACGCCAGGTATTATTTCTGTTTTGCTCGAAGACCTTCCTGCAATTCCTACGAACTGCGACCCTTCTGACAGTAACTCGCGAATCCAGTCAGACAACCGATGTAATACTCCAGAGGCACACAGTTCCCTTAGAAGACTCTTCTGAGGGACGGTGCCAAATGGCTTCTGGAAATCTAAAAATAAGGAATCAGTTTAACATCTTCTGTTGATAGCTGTCATTACTTCTTGAGAACGAAGAGCTAGTTGAGTTTCACGAGAAAGATATTTTCAGAATCAGTGTTGACTATTTGTCAATGAATCTTCTTCTTCGATGTTATTCATAACGTTCGAACACAGCAGATGTTCCAAACCCCAATTGGAAGATTACGTTAGTGATATTGGCCTGCAATTCAATGGATTACTTCTATTTACTTTTGTGGAACTTTCGAGTCTTTAGATACAGAACTTTCGATGAGCTATAGTATGTGCATACTCTGAAAGGATCCTGACTAGAGTAGACTGTCAACTGGAGAACTTACCTTCATTAAGTGATTTGAGCTGCTTCGCTACACCGAGGATATCTACAGCTAAGTTATGTTGTCAGTTGTTTTAGAGCCGAATTCAGGAATGTTTACTTCGTTTCGGGATTCGCACACTATCCGCTATGCAGTCTTTCTCATTTGATTTTGAGGAAACTATTCGGTAAAAACTATTGAGTTTTCCACGCCTTATAGTCTGAAGTCACAGTTTGAAAATGACCTGCTTCTATTTTCGTTATTGCCTATAGTTATTGTGATACTTAGCAAATAAATAAATGTAAATGTCGTGTAGCTAGGGGCTCCTGTCGGGTAGACCGTCCGCCGGGCGCAAGTCTTTCGATTTGACGCCACTTCGGCGACTTGCGCGTCGATGGGGATGAAACGATGATAATTAGTACAACACAACACTCAGTCCCTGAGCGGAGAAAATCTCCGACTCAGCCGGGAATCGAACCCGGGTCATTGGAAATGACATTCTGTCGCGCTGACCACTCAGGTACCGGAGGCGGACAAGCAAATAAGTAAACTTCGGGGATATTTTGAAAGTCTGCAATGATGAATGTAGTGGCCAGCCTGTTTACTTTTGGAGGGCTTTAGATTATAGATTTCAGCACACGAAATATGGCTAACAAACCGAAAACGTTTTTAATGGAGGAAGGAGAACGATGCCTCATTCCATTCTCAAGAAAACACATGATTCATGCTGGAGGTTCTCCGTGAGGAGTTTTGCAGCCTTGTGATACGGGCAATGTTATTACCATCTACTTTGACCTGCTACGTGGTGTGCGGAGCCGCCTCGTGTTTCCCTTTTTCGTGTACTGCCAATAGAAACAGAAAGTGGATATGAAAAACTTGCTGAAATGTAAAGACACTGGGATTTATCAGCTGGTGACGGTGACAGAATGTTTTTTCAGTCCGTCTTCCATGATTTTAGGAAACTTTGTGAAAGGGTGAAAGAGATTTGAAAGCTAAATGCCAGAACGGGCTACCGGACGAAGCGAGAAGGACCCATTAGGAGATATTTCCTATTATCATGGGCTGCTTCGATTTCTTCACCACCCACTAATTCGCGATGGACGGTGATCCAAATCCTGCAAAGTTTTTGCTGAATACTCCCCAAATTGAATCATATGCTGCTTTGCGGAACTGAACTGCTATATAAATAATATTCTAGGTTTTTTAATTTGTAACCATTATTTACATAAGTACCACATTAGATAAAATACCATAATACACTGATCAGCCAGAACATTATGATCACAGACCAACTATCGATTTAAGCCCGTCCAGGCTATAGCAGTGTCAGCTAGCGAGGAATGAGTGCTAGTCAGACACACGCACAATGCATGTAATATCAGGGAGCGTGATGTTCGTGTGTAGAATGGGGAAGGCGCGGGATCTATCTGAGTTTGACCGTGGGCAGATTGTGATGGCCAGGAGGCTTGGCAGAAGCATTTCTAAAAAGCACGACTTGTCGGGAGTTCAAACAATGTTTTGATAAGTGCCTTCAGCACGTGACGAAACCAAGGTTAAACCACGTCCAGACTGCGTGTGCTCTGAACGGGCCACTCCTCATTACAAATGTCGAACGTCGTAGGCTGGGTAGACTGGTAAAACAGTACTAGCGGCAAACTCTGGCGGAAGTAACATCAGACTTTAATGCTGGGCAGAGTACAAGTGTGTCTAAACACATAGTGCACCGAGGACTCCTAATGGCCGGCCGCGGTGACCAAGCGGTTCTAGGCGCTCAGTCCGGAACCGCGCGACTGCTACGGTCGCAGGTTCGAATCCTCCCTCGGGTATGGATGTGTGTGACGTCCTTAGGTTAGTTAGATTTAAGTAGTTCTAAGGTCTAGGGGACTGATGCCCTCAGATGTTAAGTCCCATAGTGCTCAGAGACATTTGAACTCCTAATGATTGGCCCACGCAACCTACGATACATGCAATGGCCAATGATAACATCAGGACATCGATAACTGTGACTGAAATAGGCAAGTGACCATCGGTGCAGGACGTCTGCACAATATCAGACCGTTGCCTGGTCTGATGAATCCCAATACCTCCTTCAACATAGCGAGACCTTGACACCTTACTGCGGGAAGTCTCAAGCTGGCGGCGGCTCCATTATGTTCTGGATAACAAACACGTGGGTATCCAGGGATCCAGTGGAGGTCGTGCAAGGCACCATGACAGCGATGGAGTGTCGTACACTGGTTGCAGACCACATTCATGCCTTCATGACGATCATGTTTCCCGATGGCAGTTGCTGTTGACAACAAGATAATGCACCATGTGACAATGCCAGGAGTGTAATGGAGTGGTTCGAGGAACACGGCGGTGAGTTCCAACTGATGAGCTAGCCCACCAGTTCGCCAGATCTGAACCCGATCTAACACATCTGGGATGGAATTGAACGTGGCGTCAGAGCTCAGTGCCCCCTCTCCGGGATTTACGGGAATTTGGTGACTTGTATGTGTAGATGTGGTGCCATCTCCCTCTAACGAGCTATCAAAGCCTCACTTCTTCCATGCCACGGCCTGTCGCAGCTGTTAATCGTGTTAAAAGCGGACATAGCGGACATGCATAAGGGGTCATGATGTTCTGGATGATCGGCATAGGTGGTGTTACAAAAAATAAATCCTTTATTTTGGCATTTTTAAAGTCATTCACATACATTCACCAACTTATCCTCTTGTGATAAGAAGCATCTCAGTAGGAGAAATGGCAGTAAAAATTTTGAGTCCTGCTTTGTTAGAGTAACTGATACCGCTTGCACCAAAAAGTGGACTCGTGTGTTGTTTCAGATTTTGCCGACGTCGTAACTGGTTCATTGGTTTACGGGCGTCGTGTCGGATATTGTTGTGGAAACTGCACAATATTTCAACGAGACGGTGCTCGTGATCTTGAGGTGGTTGCTGATTTGTTTGATTCTCCGTCTGTGTTGACTCGGATTCGTTTGTCTGCGGCCAACGATTCCTTAGCATCCCCAATGCTGGTTCTCATGCCTTGCTGAGTTGAAATCCCGTGTCTCTATTGATTCGACTGCTTATATAATGATGAAGTCCCAGTACGTGGAAGCGGATGAAAGGCTCTTTGCCTTTCCGTTGAGCAGACTTTCTGGCTGGCCCATTCGGTGTGAAGTCTGTATTTAGCACCGAGCGAGGTGGCGCAGTGGTTAGCACACTGGATTCGCATTCGGGAAGAGGACGGTTCAATCCCGCGTCCGGGCATCCTGATTACCGTGATTTCCCTAAAGCGCTCCTGGCAAATGCCGGGATGGTTCCTTCGAAAGGGCACGGCCGACTTCCTTCCCCGTCCTTCCCTAATCCGATGAGACCGATGACCTCGCTGTTTGATCTCTTCCCCCAAACAACCCCCTCTGTGTTCAGCATATCTATCCTTAACAGTGCGACACGTCTGGTCAATGTATGATTCCCCACACTGGCACGATATTTCATATATCACCGATCTCCTTAGAATCTCCTTAGACCTAGGTTGTCTTTAATGGAACCGGGCATAGTTTGCAATCGCGCTGGAGGGCGGAAGAAAATTTTTTCTTATATGTTTTCAACAGCCTGAAAATTTTAAAGGACACGTCACCAACGTGCGGTAGAAAAACAGTCCTCGTGGGTTCTCCGTTTCTTCTGGCTGTTTTTGAGCTGTAGCGTGTACAGGTTTAAATGCATTACGTATCTATTTTTCAGGGTACCCGATTTTTGGAAACACAGAGTGAAGATGGCTAAGCTCTGCTGACAAATTCGCTGCATCTGAGATATCTCTAGCTCTTTGAACGAGAGCCCGTAACACGCCCCTGAGTTGAGATGGGTGATCGCAGCTCGTAGATATCGGTCAGTGTGAGTCTGTTTCCGAAACACGCTGTCACCCAAGATCTTATTTTCTGCGGACTAAGACACCTAGCAACGGGAGGTCTCCATATCTACCCACTTCCATGGTGAAACAACTGCTGGGAGTGAGGGAGTTAAGGTGCTCCAGAAATGCAGGAGGCGTAGCTGCTCCGCGTTGCCTAACTACAAACGTGTCGTCAACATATCTCCAGAAACATTTAGGTTTCAATGCCGCTGAGTAAAGTGGTTTATCATCGAAGTCTTCTATAAAAAGGTTAGCTACTATGGAACAAAGGGTTACCCATACCAACACCGTCAGTCTGCTCAAAATCATTCAGCCCTTCGTTATCCATAGTAGCTAATCAAGTATGGAAGACTTCGTGGAAAAACCACTTTCGTCAGCGTAGTTGAAACCTAAATATTTCTAGAGATATGTGGATGACACGTTTGTAGTTTGGCCACGCGGAGCAGCAACGCCTCCCTTTTTGTTAAGTTTAACTAATGATAATCCACAACACGTTCGCTTCACAAGAGCTCATGTCTTCAGCTGAAACTGAAAGAGAAACGTGATTCGTACTGTCGTGTTGCTAGTCGTACGGAGACCTCACATGGCGTATCATATCATACCAGTGGGAAAAAGGGCGTCGCATTGTAAGCATCGCGTCCTGTGGCTTTTATTAGAAGGTGTCGTACCGCATACCATCTCCTCCCACCAGTGTGAACCACGCGAAGGGAATTAGCCTAGAGTGTAGGCTTGTACGGAACTGAAACGTGGACAATAAGGAGTTCAGACAAGAAGAAAATAGAAGCCTACCATATGTGTTGCTACAGAAGAATGCTGAAGATTTGGTGGGTAGAGAGCTTAACTAATGAGGAGGTCCTGAACAGAATTGGGGAGAAAACAAATTTCTGACATAATTTGACTAAAACAAGGGTTCGGATGGTGGATGCATTCTGAGTTGTCAAGGAATGATTAATTTAGTCTTGGAGGGAGGTGGTGTTTGACATGAATTGCATAGCGAGACCAAGGGATGTGTATCGTAAGCGGGACGATACGGATGTGGGCTACAGTAGTTATTTGGAGATGAAGAAGATAGTGTGTCGTGGAGAAGTGCATCAGACCAG